>NW_009629440.1:63162-109867 GCF_000690535.1 Cariama cristata
TTAAAAGAGGTGTAGATGTGGTGCTTAGGGACATGGTTGAGTGGTAGACTTGACAGTGTTAGGTTTATGGTTGGACTTGATGATCTTAAAGGTCTTTTCCAACCTAAACAATTCTATGACTCTCTGATAGGTCTTGTTGTACTACATAGTAAGAATAATTTGTCCCGTCTGGACCTTGTTGCTGTCTTGAGCCAGAGTTAGAAGATAATGTAAGAACATTTCAGTAGCAGACAACCGTAGAACTATCTGCTCTACACAGGCATATTCTGATCTGTAGTAATTTAGAAGTTGACAGAAGTCCTGAAAGACACATTTTAGTATCCATTCTAAAATGTTCATTGTAATTAAAATAATAATTCTTGGGATTTCTGATATCTATATACATGTCCTACTATGTACTAGATATTGTTAGATTGTACTCCTTAATACCTTTCTGTGGTAAAGAATTCACATCTTAGTTGCTGCTATGAGAAAAAGTATTTTCCTTTTATGATATTATTTTCTCTTCTTCCATCTGCATTGAATATGCCTTGTTTCATGTGTTCTGAGACAAGAACATAATCTTCTCTCCGCCTCCTGCAGAGTGCTCATTATTTTACATACCTTTATCGTGTCCCTGGTTTTACAATTCATTTCCAGCATATGCAATACCAGTGAGAGTTATGTAAAATTATTGGCCAGCTTGGGACATACTGGGTCACATTTACTGCTGGTATAACGTTATAATAACATTTATGTGCTAGGAATATTAAACACATAGAATGATACTTCAGCATAATAGGTGCTGAAATAATGTCATCTTTTCACAGTACCATGTGGCAGATATAGCTATTGTAGTGTGTTTTTCAAATTTATACTTTTATTTCCCAAACTATTGGATACTAAAGGAAAGTTAAGGACAAGTCTAGGGTAATGAAGGTCTTGACTTTATAGCTGTATCTGGAATATGAGCTACCATATCTCTGGCTCCTCCAACAATAAACTGAGATGAAAGAAATAACATATGATTAATACTCCAGAAAAGTAGGGAAATGCCTTCTGTTAGGAAAGTGACTCAATGAGCCAGCTGGGGCTTATGTTCAAAAAAAGGCCATGAATAGCATTTGGCTGAAACTTTGGGATAGAACTTGTTTACACTAGCTAGGATGAAGAAGATGGCTCTATGCCATAGAAGAATTAAAGGCAGAAGTATTTGTGCTACTTCTAGAATATTCCACAAATATCTAATAATTTTCTCCTCTTGTGGTGGGATTGTGGACGGAGAATGACTGCCTTTCTGGCCTAAAGGGATAGTCAGACAAGTCTGATTAGAACAGAAGTGTCTCAACAGTCAGACTAGGACATCAGCAGCCTCACCTAGCCCATATTCTGTCACCAACAGTGGTTGAAAGCAGATCCTTAGGAAAAAGTATAAAAATAAAGCAAGAATATCTCAATATTTCCCAGGTGCACCGTCCCAGCCTTCGTCATTTGTGTGTTTGGGATTTCTTGGTCACCAGTGGTATCCATAATGGACTCTTCATGTATGAATTTGGCTAATCATGCAGTGAGTGTATGTAAATTATCAAAACCCACAACGAGTACCAATTGAACTATTAAGCATGTAAGAAATACGTATTTTTATTTGGGGATTTTGTTCTTGGTAATTTTTCATCTGTTAGTTCATTTCGATGCATCTCAGTTCTAATTCAAACAAACACTTACCCCCAATTCTCCATCTCTATGCTGCTCACAGACCATATTTCACATCCTTTCAAGTCATTTTTTTTCCTCTCCTTGCTGGGTCTGTACAGTTCTGGGTCTGTACTGTTCTAGACCCAGATATCTAAAGAAAATTTAGTTGTGACAGAAAGGCACAGCAGGGAAACTGCTTTTGGGGAAACTGAAGGTGGAATTATGTCTTATGTTCTCCAAGAATACTTTTTATCACTTCAAAGGCTGTGTTGTTTTTCTGAAACTCACCAGCTGCCAGTTTAATACCATGGCCCCAGAAAACTGCTTCCATGTGAAGCAAAGCCAAGGACTTCAGTTCATGTTATGGCAGACAGAATCCGTGTAGAAATCTCAGGTTAACTTCAGTTTTGAAAGCATAGAACTGAATCTTATTGTATAATGAGCATATATAACGATCCACAAAACCCAACCTATTTTATAAAAAAAATCAAATTATTTTCCCATCCCATGTGTATCTGTCTGAAATATTTCAACACAATGTTGCCGTGCTGTGAAGATTCACAATGAAGGAAATTTGAAGTTTTGCTGATTAATAACATTTCCCCCACAGAATACTGGATATCCAAAATAGTGCCCATGTTCTTCTCTTTAGCATTCTTTAGGTATGTTTTCTTCTGTTGTTGCATCGTTAATTGCTTTAATTCATTTCCTGTTAATACATTTTTAACAGCAATTTCCCCAAGCTGTGGACTATTGTTCTAATTACTATTTGAACACAGAATAATTAGTTAATAATTATATTAAATAGACCAGACATATCATTTAAAAGATTAGTCAAATAGATGGAAAATAGTTGATTTGTCAAACAATCTGATAAATATTGTGGCTTTATGATCAGCGTCAGAATAGTTTATTTTGTTGTGGATTTTTTTGATTCGTGCTTTTTTTCACAGTAGCTTAAACATGGTTTCAGGAAAATTTTATTCTTAAGCTTTATGACATGTTGTTTGATATTTCATTTTACTATCCATTTGCTGTTCATTAAAATCAGTCATATCTTTTCATGTATCAGTAAATGAGTTAGAAACCCCAATTCAAAGTATTTCCTTGTTTCAGCTCAGGACAAGGGTGTTTGTCAGTGGTAGTTCCCAAATAGATGCAGGAAACCATACACTTCAGCAAAACATGCTAGGGAAAAAAAAAAGGCAAGATAAATTCACAAATGTTGTTGGTCTTTCTAAGGGGTAAAAGTTGAGCAAGGCAAATAGCTAAAAGAAGCTATTTTGACTGAAGGTCAGGGAGGAGGACTGTAAAGCAAAAGAGAGGAAAGAGTTTCTATGGACTAGAACAAAGAAAGAGTGAATATTGTAGATTTAAACACCCATTGTGAAACTAACATCGTGTTGAAAATGGGAAGAGCACAGTCCAGCCTAACAGTAGTAAAAAGGGGCTTGAAACTCATTCCTGAGGTCAAATTCTCAGATACAGTGAGAAGTTCAAATTCTCAGATACAGTGAGAAGCAACTTCTTTGCTCTGCTGTGGAATGAGAATTGGGATGAAGTCTGTGAAAGCTCACAGGGCAGCTCATCCATCTCATTCCTCAAACCTGCAGAGGTCAAAGGCCATATGCTGTTTACTTTCAAAGTTTTTTTGATGCCTTGGGATTAATGAACTTTTCTATACAATCAGAAGTGAAATCTCATCATTAATGGGAATGAAGGGAAACTGAGGTACTATTGGGTATCAGTGCTCTATGAGTGTGATTTCAAGGAACTGTTTCCATGCATGTTGCTTGCTGGTTGTTGAGTAACTCAGCTTTGCTGATATAAAAAAGACCAACACACAGTTAACCCTGCACATAAATGATAACCACCTTTGAAATAGTATTTTTAAAGGTACAATAGCACCAACAAACTTTTCCCACTTGTGCAATATAAAGGGCTTTTAAAAAAAGGATTTTCACAGATTTCTGAAATATGAAAGCCAGAAAGTGATTTCATTTAATCTGTTTTCAGAAATGCTGATACAGACATTTTAGCTTTCTAAGCAATTACAAAGCCACCAGGGATTAGGTGAAATAACAGACTGAAATTTTAAACATCCTTCATGCTTACTATAAATTTCTTCAGAAAATTACAGCTTTGGAAAAAGATTGTTTTGAGGGGAAACAACTGATTTTTTTTTAATCTGATGAATTTTGAAGCCCAGTTGGTGGTATTTTCCCATGTCGTTAATCTATATTTGAAATATTTGTGATCTTTTCTGTCATGTTTTATTCATGGAATCTACTATGCTATGATCATACAGAGACTTCTACATTAACTTTCATCACAGCATAGCATATTAACAAAAAGTAACCTGAAATCTAAACAGTTCTGATTATCAAATAGGAACTTTTAATTTAGTTGAGACTTCTGCTGAGATTTGCACTCTACCTCTTGAACGAGATGCAAAAATCAGAATCACCACTACCTTCATGGTATTTTTTAAATTAGCAGGGTATGATCCCTCATGGCATTGGATATAATGTATTTCACTATATTTCCCTCCCTATATCTCTCCTTAGTTTCAGACTCGATGAAGGAATTGATGGGAAAACTTCTATGAGTTACAGAAGACAGGCTAGGAAGAGTCACAATGGTGTGCACTCACTGTGAAGTCTGTGAGGTATCCTTCAAATCTTGCTTTCAACAGGTTTTTATGTCTCTGAAATTTCAGGCAGGCAATTCACTCATTCCTATAAGAGCTGACCAGCTTTTAGAGAAATTTATCTGGTGAGACTTGGGTTGGCACAGATACTGTGGAAGTTTTGGGACTTCACGACAGAGACTGTGAATTGGGATATGAAGTGAAAGGGCAGCCGAGTTCTGGAGGATGGATGGAGAGTTGGAGAACCACACTGGAAGGGATTTCAGGCTGTATCTGTCTCTCTGTTGAGTCCAAGGTGAGCCATGGGAAGCTAGCTTTCCCAAGGTTAAAATGAGCTTTGTGTATACTGTCCGTGCTGTACTACCAAATCTATGGACTGCTGTGCTTGCATTGACTGAAACCTTTTTATGTAGGTGGCCTCTTTCTTAGTTAAGAGCTCCCATAGTTAAGTCTTTAAGTGATGAATTTGTGGGGTCAAAGTGGCTGAATCAAAGCATATCAGGGTGAGAAATAGTCTTCTGGCCAGGAGAAACTTTAAAAGCATCTTTTCATTACTTGTTGTTGGGCTTGATTCAGACTCCTTGTGTTTAGAAGGTAGCTTATTTCTCTGTCTAAAAATAGGCAACCAGTTCTACTCATTCAGCCTGAGTTAGTGATCAGCCTTTATGGTCAAAGATGGTCCATGGCAAAAAGCAGGTGCCTCTGAAGTTAGAGGGCCCAGATCAAATGAGGGCTTCCTTGGTGTTATGTATATTTTTTGCAGAGTTGCTGGGGAGCAGACACCCAACACTCAGCTAGTGAAAACTGTTAGGTCTAGAACTGAGAGGTAATAAACATTTGCTGTCTTGGCTTCCAGAACAACCATTCCTTTTCTCTGAAACCACAAAAGTGATAATGCAAATACAAAAAAGTTAGAACAATGCTTGGGCAAGAGAAGATCTGGGTTTTAGTCTTTCCCCATTTTTATCCCCAAAGTGGTTTGAACATGATATCCAGTCTTCCAAAACCTTCTCCAAGCAAAAGATTAAAGCATGCTCTGTGATGTTTCCATCCTTCTTACTGAATCTGGGCCATTATACAGAAGAGATTATAAAATTCAGGTGACACCCCTCTCCACATCTGTGTTTAAACCTCTGTCTGTACTGAAGTGATGGAGGGATTCTAGCCTCTATCCCCGTTCCTGCAGCTGTTTATGTCTCTTACCAGTGGCTGTTAAACAGAAAATGCACAGAGTCTCTAAGAGAACAGACCATAATCCAGGTTGTCTCTCTCTCCATCTTGGCAAAAGAACAACTTTCTTCAATGACCTTCAAAGTTGCATTCTAGCAGAAGATTTGAGAGACTCTGAGTATCACCATACACTTTCATAGCTTCTGGGTGGTACAGCTGTCATCTCAGGACAACATTACAGGAACTATTGACTTCAAAAAGAATGATAAATTATTCCCCTTCATATTAATAATCATGATGTTAATCATGATGTTAAAAATTATGTTGATTTAGAAGTCTGATCTTTCATTACTTTTTGTTTTTGCATGAAAGCAGTTTGACTTGCTTTGTTGCAACAGAACTGAAGCACAGGACTTGAATCCCTTTCAGAAACTCAATCTGCATTATAGCATTGCTTTAGGAGAATATTACGGCTCTTTAAGGATCCACGTGTAGACATAAAACACTTTTTTTCTGAGTTTTGGCATGAAATTCCTCTACTTTTGGCACAGGTTAGATTTCTAGAGAAGTGAGTTCCCATCTTATAACTCAACTGTTCAGCCTCTCTGTATTTCTACAGCTAAACAATAAACTAAGAACTCTACTGTTTTGACTGTGTGGCTGAGCGTAAGTTGACAATCTGCCATAAATGGAGAGTAGTGCATAGGCTGTTTCAAGTTTTCTGATTAAAGACACTTTGTTTGAAATTGATGACAGTAATATTTAAAATACAGTGACCCTTTATGGTAGCAAATAAGTTACTATCAGGCATAAATACATTTCTAACATTTCTAGCTGTAGTAAACATAGCTTTAAAGAAAAAGATTTGCTAGAAGAAATCACTGAGCCCTCATTGAAGGTAAGATGTTTTAGGATAGTTACAAATTCTGTCCTGACTACTCAGAAGTAGAATATCAAATGAACAGATAGACATGAAACTAGTTATAAATATTATGAGGATAGGCAGTTTCAGAAGGAGTAGAGAAATGTGTCTTTAGATGTTTTTGTAAATAACTACAGCCACACAAACAATGAAACTTTATTTCCCTGATCAAATCTGTACTGTTCAAATTCCCCGCAGTTTTTCTGGGCTGCAGTAATCCCATAAATATGTTAATTAGAAAACTATTGACTGTTTTTACACTTTTCAGTTCTCAGCTGATCCAGATCCTCCTTTTAGGACAAACAAATCTTTAGTTGTGACGTGTGTGTGTCTTACATAACACGCAGTTGCCCAGCATATTTTCTTTCCGAAGAAATGTGCATATTAAAAATGCATTAAGAATCAACACAGATCTTCATTTTGTTCAAGTCAGTGAACAAGAATCTGGCGAAAGGATTGGCATCCTTCCTTTACGTCCCAACTCCTCCATCTTGGGTTGTGAGATTCAATGTTCTATATTTTTCCAAGGAGAAATGTCCCAGTACATTTGAAATACCAAAATTCCTGATGTATCTGACAGTGTACTCTGAACTGTGTTGCCTTTCTTCCTGCCCAGTTTTGTTCAGCTAGACACTTGAGACAATCTGTAAGTCCTCATCAGGTACAGATGAGGCAGCTCAACTAAGTCAATTATCCAAATAACAATGGTCTGTGGTGCTCTGCTTGTGTTTCTGTATGTCTCCTCTGCTTTGCAGAGATGCCTGAGGTCCAGATTCTGATGTACTGGGGTAGGTTGCACTCTACCCTGGGACTCCCTGTTATAGACCTAAAAATACACAGACATTTGCAGACGACATCTCAACGTAGATTCAAAGACAAGGCAATGTTGCATTGCCACCAACAAATGTCCATTCCTGGCTGATGAATACAGCACATAGAGTGACTAGTTTAGACTTAACGAGCTGAATTTTAGAAGTCTAAGTTAGATAAGAAAAGTACCATTTATCTGGAAAAATGTAAGGAAGTCATGTAAGCTATCTGTATAACCAATAGAGAGCTCATAGTGGCCTGGAATGAAAGAATAAATGCTCCCTTTGCAAATTCTGTTCTGCTATGACTAGGTGGCTACCAGAATGGGAGCATAGAGAATAACTGCTGACACTGAACTCTTTTCTATGTTTCTTACACTTAAAATGCATTTCTTTGCTATCCATGGCACTTATGCTTGTATATTAAAAATACTTACAAAGCTGTTTTACTACAGACATCGAAACAAACTCTCATCCCACAGAGAGAGTGATGGGAATATTTCACATTTGTGTTCCTGCTTCAAGAAGCCAGACAGACTTCTTAGAACCTGAAGAAAACTCTGCACACAAATGATCACCTGTGAAAGAAGATTCCAGTATCTCCCTGACAGAGATACTGTGGCTCCCACCAGGCTGTGTGGCCTTGGTTGGGCAATAAAGAGTAAAAAGAACAAGTAAGCTTCCATGATTGTACAAAATATGAGAAACACCAATTCATGTATGAGTTGCTGCTGGGAAACAGGAAATCCAGCAGAATACAGATTATATACAGAATGTAGATTGTCAGTGGAGAAAAAAAAACCTTCACAGGGCCAGTGAAATTTGGATGGGCTGAACCACTGACTATTTATTGGGTGTTAAAGTTTCTATCTTCATCACCCCAGACATATGCCTGAAGGTAGGTGTGATGAGTTTGGGCTTTGAAGCCTTCTTTTGGGTTCCTATGCCTAATGGGGATGCTGTGAGAATAAATACTTATAAAAATGTTGATGTTTTTGGCTATGTTATCATATATGTTAACTGTATAATGACCCAAGATCGGGTGATACTCTACCTTACAATGACCAGCATAGTCTCTAATTTCAGCTGGGTCACCAGGCAACAAATAGAAGTCTTCTGAGATTTCTTTCCATCACATTTACTAAACTTTCTCCACTACACACAGAGACACTTTTATTTGACCTTAAACTGGAGGCCAACCTGTCTCTGACTATCAGCCAGCATCTGTAGTCTTCAGGACCTTGCATAACCTTGAAGACCACGGATGTTTTTAGCTGGATAGGACTCAAAATTTTCTTTTCCAGTTTCTAAGGTTTTCTGCCAAAACATCTACTTTGTTTATGTACCAGTAGCATCAATGAGACTGGCATGGCCCTGGGAATGTCTTAATTAACACAGGAGGTTTAATAGAGGAGAGATAAAACATACCTTGTATACTTCTGCAAAAGCCAGCTATTAAGAGTCTGATTGTACTTCTGTTTACACAAATGCAAGTTGGGAACAATTCCTTTAAAGTCAACAGTTATACGGGATACAAGTGGTGTTAAGTGAGATCAGAAACAGGCTCGTAACTTCCTCTGGCCTTTCGTAGTCTCATTATACCTTTAACATACAGATTTAGGGTTAAAGCCACGAGAGTTCTCTTAGAGCTAAGTGTTATCCTGTCAAAATCACATCTGGCATAATGTTTTTGAAATCTACCGAGGTTACAAGCACTACCAAAGTTTGCTATCACTTAAAGAAGGCTATTTTTAATTACTTTTTAAAAAAAATTCTCAGTCTATTCACTTTGAGAGTCTGTGAGTGCTGTAGATAGAATCAGTTAAAGTACTTAACAGGATAGTCACTGCTCTTCCTCTTATTCTGCACATCTCCTGGTAACTGGGAAAATAAGTAGCTTTAAAACAGGTCTTAATAGAAAAAAACAGAAAGTTGGCAGGGTGTTTGAGTGTAGGTCATATCCTTACTATGTTTTCCTGGTTTTAAAGCCTAGACTTCAAATTATTTGTGTTCTACTGACAACCTGACTTTAGATGAGAAAAATAGAGGAATAGGGGATGACACAGTTATCTAGCCCTAGTAGAAAACAATTAAAAGAATGGCACTAGTTTTTAAGGTAATTGATGAGATCTGCACAATAAATGGTTCCTCTGAGGTCTCAGTTTTAAACAATGGGCTTTCCCACACTATTATCTTGCTTATACATGCTGAGAAATGCCTTGGCTCACTGAAGTTGATAGATATACTCCAAGAAGGCCATATTCTAGCTACATCCTAGTCCTGAAAGCCTCAACACTGTTACCCAGGGGGACTACAACATGAGCAGACCACAGTCCGCACATAAGATATGTACCCATCTCTGTTGGTGTCTGCTTCTTTATATGGTCTATTTACAACTTGTGTACCAGCATGTGTTATAAAAAGTCAGATTTCTGCACTGGCATTTCTTCAGTATGCAACTCTTTATGTCTCAACGATTTTGCATGTCTGACAATACCTATAACTCTTTATTTGGTGATTTTTTTCTCTTTAGTTAGTCCTTAATCTGTCAGTTTTAGTGTCCTGAAATTATGCTATCAGTTTAAAAAAGCGTACTCTTAATTAATGAAGTGTGTACACCAGTCTGGTGATTTTAGCTGTAGCAGGAGTGAATTTTAAAACCATCTTACTTAGCTGGAAAGAGGACAGGATACAGCTGCAATATTGACACCTTAAATGAAAAATACAAGCCAGAAATTTAGAGTAATCTCCCGCTAGCCGGCCCCTCTATACAGAAATCACACTAGTGCTTCAGGTCCTGAACCCATTCCCTCCTCTTTCAGAGCAACTGGATAGTAGGAGGCAAATGAAGAGGAAAACTAACATCTTTCAATCTCTGTGTAGAACAAGTAAGAAGTGAGAGCTTATCCCGTCTTACACTTTATCCTGTCCTTCTCAATGTCCTTAGTTGGCTTTGGAAGGAAGATAAACTTGCAGCAAACGTAAGGAAATGAGAAGCTGAAGCTATGTCTAAAGTTTTTGTTTAAGAAAAGTCAGCAAGCAATCTATATCAGAAAAAAAATAGTACGTCTTACATTTGCTGTAGCATATACTGAGATTTTCAATTAATTATATATTTAATGCCTATCTAATTCAATAAGTAAATCAACAATACCCGATAGAATTCATTACATTAACCAGGCTGTATATACCGCATATGGATAAGCATTCTTCTTAAATCAGAATTAAAACAAATGGCAAACATTTTTAAATCTCTATTGCAAACAAATGAAAGGTGTTCAATGGTAATCCACCACTCTCAAAACAGCAGTTCAGCATCTAAGCTAACCCTTTAAATGCGCCAAGTGTCAGGACTGTAAGCAAATGTGCTATTCTTATTCCCCAGCCCTTTAGTCTCTAATGGGATCTGAGCAAGTCAGGTAAGGACTGATGAGTATCTCCAGTCCATTCTACATGAAAACTAGTTCTGTCTTTTAAAAAAAACCCAAAACATCTGAGACCCTGTAGGACAAAATATTCTATGTGTCACTTGTTATATGAGCATGTAGGTGGTCTGGGATCTTCCAAAAATGTAACTAAATTGTCCCTGTCATTCTGTTTCCATACAGCTTCTTAAACTATGATAGTAAATAATACACAGGTTCTCCCAAAATCATAACCATCACCACGTTGATATCATTACTGGAAAAGAACATGACTGCATCTTTTAAAAATTTAAGTGCTATATATCTTGAGTGTTTCTTCCAGGTATCCTGTCATCCAAAAATTTTTCCAGAGGAAAGGAATATCACTTGCAACATAGTTAGCGCTCATCAGCTGGCTCCCATCCACACTGCTAGGGAAAGCCTGTCCTAAAGCAGACACCACATAGCACAGCACCTGGCTGTAAGTTCCTACTGGACTCCATGTTGCACCCTTTTGACCCCAAAAATATGACTTTCTAATGCATTTTTCAGTTTAGTGCGTCTCAAATAGCATGAAGAATGTGTTTTTATAACACTAAACTGAAGGTATGAGCTACATGTCTGGGTGTTAATCAGTGCAAAGCCTGCTAGAACACTGTTAGAGAGCTACATAAAGAGGGAGACAAACTTGGCTAAGTCTCAGCCTTATTATTTACAGGAAATTAGTTTAGCTATATAAGAGCTTGAAGTCAGTATAATTTTGTCCACTAAGCTCAATGGACAGAATATTATTGTCTTTTAGAAAAGAAAAGTCCCGAACATGGGTCACAACAACCCCCTGCAACGCTACAGGCTTGGGGATGAGTGGCTGGAAAGCTGCCTGGTGGAAAAGGACCTGGGGGTGTCAGTCAACAGCCGGCTGGATATGAGCTGGCAGTTTGCCTATGTGGCCAAGAAGGCCAACAGCATCCTGGCCTATATGAGAAACAGTGTGGCCAGCAGGACCATGGCAGTGATCGTCCCTTTGTACTCTGCGCTGGTGAGGCCGCACCTCGAATCCTGTGTTCAGTTTTGGGCTCCTCACTATAAGAAAGACCTTGAGGTGCTGGAGCGAGTCCAGAGAAGGGCAACGAAGGTGGTGAAGGGTCTGGAGCACAAGTCCGATGGGGAGCGGCTGAGGGAGCTGGGGGTGTTTAGTCTGGAGAAGAGGAGGCTGAGGGGAGACCTGATCGCTGTACCACGACCTGAAAGGAGGGGGTAGCAAGGTGGGGGTTGGTCTCTTCTCCCAAGTAACAAGTGACAGGACAAGAGGAAACATCCTCAAGTTGCACCAGGGGAGGTTTAGATTGGATATTAGGAAAAAATTCTTCACGGAAAGTGTTGTCAAGCATTGGAACAGACTGCCCAGGGAAGTGGTGGAGTCACCATCCCTGAAGGTATTTAAAAGAGGTGTAGATGTGGTGCTTACGGACACGGTTCAGTGGTGGACTTGGCATTGCTAGGTTTATGGTTGGACTTGACGATCTTAAAGGTCTTTTCAAACCTAAATGATTTTATGATTCTATGATTCTATGATACTGTATCTTAATAGAATAACTTAAATATTTAATTTGTATTCAGAAAAAAAAATCAGTTTTTTGGAAAAAGAAGGTGCCAATATTCCAGCCTTGTAGATCTTTAAATACCTTTATAAATACCTAGATACATACATGAGCACCTTTAAAAGCAATTTCTAATACTGTTAAAATTATCCTGTACTTAGCCTTAAATGTCACTGCTTTTGCCACTGTCAGTTGGATCCTCAGCATCCTTTATTTATATTCATGTCCCTTTGTTTTTTCTTTAGTGAGAACAAATTAAAGAAAATCACTCAGGGCAGTATTCAGCTGTAGATTGTCCTCTTTCTAAGCCTCAGCACAAACAGCAAGTTTTTTTCAAGAGGTCATACCAGTCACGGGGGCCAGGAGCCCTCTGTACCAAATGTCAAGCTCACTGTACATGTCCTCTGCCGATGTGTCCCTCATGCAGGTGATGCACTTGGATAAACTCTGTTCCTCCCCTTCAGCTGCATATCCTCCATCTATCACCATGAGGGGTCCACAAGGAGCAGGAGCCTCAAAAACAGATGCACATGATGAGCATTGAACTTTTTCCAATTCTTCAAACAAATTAGGGCAATATTCAAATAGATGATCTGCTCTTGAACATAATAACACAAACGTAAACATTTTTCCATTATCACTATTTGAAAAAATTGTTGAGAACTAAGAAAATGCCTCTAATGAAAAAAAAAATCTGCTTTATCTTTTTATCTTCTGTTTTTATCTTATGAATATCTGAAGTGGGAAATTTGAACAATTCATGTGTATTCAGAGAATTCATGAAGATTTCAATCAATTAATTTAGATTAACTTTTAATACATTTTAAAAATAATCTTTTACTCTTTAAAAAAAGTGAATTTCACTTTTACTACCATGACTGAAATCTTAGACCTTTCAAAATCAATTCAAAATTCTGTTCTCCTTTGATAGAGTTGGAGTTCTGCTCCTTTACATTAGATTGCTCATATTTAAAGAGTTATATAATTTTTTTAAATTTAGGAAATTTGTGCAGGCTAAATTTTTCCCAAGCAGAAAAATGTTTTCTTACCGCTACAAAGGCTGTTCCACTCTATACAACTCGCCATACATCACACTGTAATGTAACGGAAAATGAACAAATAATAATTAAATTTAGGATGCAAGAATACAAAAGTACCTCTATCACATTTCCTTAACTGTGACAGATGTTTTATTCAACAGTTTAGACTGAGTTGGATATTATTTACCTTTCTAAGTATTTAGACACTTCAAAAAGGTTTTTATTTATGATGTCACAGACCAAGGTCTTTCGAGGTTGGGTTAGAAAAAAAGCACTGAGTGAAATACAGTGCAGTACTCTTCCACTCTGAAACAGGATTTTTTTCAGAAAACACAGAGTGTTTGTCATGAGAGGAATATCAGCTATTATATTACATTTATAGAATATATCTGCGAAATTGAGAGGAAGACTTTGGAAGGTTTATATCAAAAGTCTCCTTATAATAATGGTACATTGTACTTACTCCAACTGTTATTTACGTCATCTAAAATGTTGTTTAGCAACTTCCTGAATGTGTGATGAAATTGTTTCTGTGGCCCTCCGTAACAGTAATATGAACATTGAAGAATAATTCCTGGCAAAACTTCCAGTAAAATGAGAAGTGATTGATATGTATTTTAAATGTCTGTACTTGATATCCTAGATTTATGGTGGAAGAATGCAAAACTTGAGAAGTCTTGGTCTGAAATATATTTCATTTGCCTAATTACTTAGAAGTAAAATTTTCCAAATACACTTTCTTTCCAAGCAGGGAATTTTTCCCCTTCTTTCAAAAGTAAATTTGATTTTCTGTTATTTTGCTTGGACCTTTCATTAACACTGAACCATGTCTAAATTCCTGTTACACTGGAGAGGGCAAACACAACCTTCCAAAGGACTGTGGTGCAGGTTGTTTATAGAAACATCTTTTCAATAATCTTAGTAGAACATATTTACTACCTCCCTCAAAGAAAGTGGGATGCCAAAGCAACCCTTCCATGTGAATTGGTAACTATATTCCTTCTTGATTATGTTCTGGTGTTTTCCCTTCATAAATGCAATTTGCAGTACAACTTTACCTACATCAAAGACAGTAGCCCATTGATGAGAAATCAGGTTACTATGTCTGAATGACTTCTGATAGGACCTGATCAAAGGGCCAAAAAGTTATATGTTTAGACAAGCACCTCTTTTCCTTTTGTTTGAGTCCGGAAATGAGAGAGCCGATAGCTGCCTTTTGGTCCTAATCCACACCACTCTGCTTGACAGCAGATGAAAGGTGCACCAATTACTGCTGGTAGTAGCTGACTACTATATGCACTCGTTGCTCTGGTTATCAATACAAATTACATGATATTCTTTATATGCAATTTAGGGAAATTTTTCACTACAGCAAAATTTCTGTTAGCATTACTTCTTAGTCTTTTTGTACACCAAGAAGAGCCTAAAGTAGAAATGCTCTCAAAAAGAAATTCAGCATGATACAACATCATGAGAGAGTTCAAGAACTCACATAATGCTAACAGCTGGAAAATTGTTTTAGTATATAATATGAGGAATAATTATATTTATGTAAAACTGATATCCACCTTCTGCTTCAAAAGTTCCCCGTGGTTATAGAAACTGTGAGTATATGTCTCCCAAATACAAATCTGCATGCATGAAGATGGAAAGATAATACATCAGTAACCATGAATTATAAGCCTATAACTATATCAAGTTGTTCTGGAGGCAAGAAATCACAAGATTTTTTATTTCTTCCATATTAACATAAGATACAAACCTTTTAACAGCAACATGAGTGCAATAATGTATAATGAGATATGGAAAAAAATTTGAAGAGAAAGATTGATATTCATTGTTTGTGGCAGCAACTCAGCAAAGTCTTCTAGTCTACTAAGGTGATCTATCAGTCATCACACTCACAACCAGATTGCATAGCAAATAAATAAAGGATTTTTTTACTCCAAATATACCAAGAAGGTAGACTACTGAGAAGAGTTGGGAGATGAACAAGGAGGAGGAAAATAGGCCAGTACTTCTGCAAATGTGGAAGTATGGCAAAAGATGCACGAGACAGTTTTGAAATATTTCATTTACCAATGATATATGACACATTCAATTATTAAATACTGTTCTTTTTCAAACAGGATTCAAAGGCAAGGGAAGTTCTGACGTCAGAACTCAATTATATGTATATGATGTATATGTATATGTATATGCTTATGCTTATGCATATGTCTACTATGGTGTGCTTTTCATTCAACCATACCATCAAGCTCTTCTGAAACTGAAGTTGGTGCAGAATGCCACAGAGTCTGCTAGAGATCCCAGAACACCATTTTTGCATATTTTCAGGGAGGAATTTATGTGTTATTAGTGAATTCAACCCCTAAATTGGTTCTTATTCCTATAAGAATCCATGTTATTGCCTTCAGTAGCAGTAGTCGTTCTTGAGTTCTTTACCCTAAGCAGGTAAAGTCTCTGCAGTTTTCTTCCTAAAGAGACCACATTATATTCATTCCCAGAATTAGGAGATCCTGACATTTTGAAAAGTGTAAATTAAAATTTGGAGGAAATTTATTCTTGTGAGGTTTGTTTATGAGGAACAGACAGGGCATTTTAGTGAAGAACTGACTGTGAAATCAATCTTACCTGAATATTCTCAGGATTATTAAAGGAAATAATATAAATGAATTTGGAATTGTTTGGTGTGTACACAGTTGGCATGAATGAAAGAATAAAAGATGTCTGCATAAGCAGCTCCCTCTGCTTCTGCACACAGACACACAGAGCTTCCTTTATTTCATTATTCATTCATTTCATTCAGGACTCCTGAATACAGATGAACTCGTGAGTTTATTAGGACTCTTGAATTCATTAGGACTTCTGAATATAGAGTGCCTGTTTGTGAAGTGTCTGATCCTAGACTTGGTTCATGAGTGAGGAAGTTTATCTCCAGCATTCACTGCCAGAGAGAAAGTAGTACTAGTATCTTGAAAAATATCGTGAAATCCCTTACAAAGAAGAAGAAATAAAGAGTTATAATAGTGGTGGTATCTATACAACCTTTAAAGCACATAATTTTTGTTCTGAATGACTAGTACCAACTGTTATACACAAAAGAAGTTCAGCGTGGGTGTGTCTTCTTCAACTCTGTCAGTTTGAAATATATTTTAAAACCAGGTGTTGCAGTATTATTTACAGGAGTTCTCATACCGGATGAAACCTATAGTCCAGAAAAAGATTCAAGGAAGGCCCTTATGGTAGGACATGCTTTCAGGGAAAGTCTTTGCCTTACATTTAATAGTTAGAAGTTGGTTTAAAGCTGGGTTTGGCTACCCAAAAGTCTTTTCACAAAGTCTGGTATTTAGTGTTGGTTTAGTTTTATTATGCTTTCTTTCTGGTTTGGGTCCAGAGGTCTGTAGATCCTTATTTCCATCAATAGCCAGTGTGACTTCTTACAGAGGAAAAAGTTTGAGCTGCTGCACTGACTTAAAGATCTGTGCAGATTTTGTGGGCTTTGTGAGGCTTACTAGGGGATAACTGAAGTTCAGAGACCTTTATGACTCTCCCTTTTTAGTGTTAATGTCTCTTTGCTTTTCTACCAGAATACTGCACTTTTTATTTTCCTTTTTTATTGTGAATTATAAAGAGAGAAAGTAAGGGATTTTTTTGGTCTTACTTTTTTTCTTTAGATTACACCTTTTCTATATGTGCTTGCTATAAAATAAGAAATGTTTTTTAGAGGAAGGAAAAAGGGAAGGAAAAAAATTAATTCCTGGGCACTATTAGTTAATCCTTCAGACTCTTTAAATTATATAGTTAATATGTTAGACTGATTTTATAGCTGTTTATAGCTGCCACATGATTTTTATATCAAGAATTTTGCTGTGTTCTTAGTCCTTTCAGAGACCTACTACAACAGGAAATGTCTTTTTGATTTACTCATTGAAATCAATAAGAGCCATGGCACATTCTTCAATGGTGTAAAATCAATACTCTAATTACAGCAGCATCAAGAGTACACACCAGATTGAAAAAGAAACCTTGACTTCATGGCTGTAGCAATTGCAAAACCAGTTATGAAGCATGCGTGACAGATAAATGACTTTTGACAGGAACCCTATTTAATTTTGCTGTTGTACTCAGTAGCAGTAATTTGCTTAATGGGGCAGTGATCAGACACAGGGACTCAAGTAATAATACAATACACATAATAAAAGATCACTAATTATTATCCAGGTCCAGGTTAATAAATAGTACTGAAATTGTCCTATTTTAGTGAAGTACAAAACTACCAGATTACTTCACTAAATCAAAACTGCAAAACAAAGACTCATTTTTCCTGGTCTTTGTTTATTTACACCAAATCTTTGAATTACTATGTTTCTAGTGAAATAAATTTGTGTTATATACCACGTGATATTTCTAAGTCTTATAACTTTCTTTTTATTGGAGTAACTATGGTTTACATTTCTGATGACACTACAAAATCTATTTTTTTTTAAGTTTCTAGCTAGTTCCACGTAAAATTTTAGTTGAGGTGCCAAATTCACTGTAATAAATTGTATTTTTCACCATAGTTCTCATAGTGCAGCTATCACACACACTAAGTGTGTCTGGCACTGTTCTTCGCATTCTGACTTTTGAAGAAGCTTTCTGGGTATACGCCTTGGTCTGAAAAAAAAAATAAATTTCCTTTTACTGAATTTATAATGACTACCTAATTACATAAACATTTAATGGTACTTTTTACATACAGAGAACAGGATTTTCCAGAAGCTACATGCACAGTGTACAGTCATCTTGATTTTTTTTAAAATGTAATTGGGCAGTCTGCTTATCTTTTTATTTCAGTGTGTCACTCCATATTATTTTAGCATGGAACTCACAATTCCCCATAGTTGCAAAGATCTCAGATAAAAGGTTCACTGATGTTTTTGCTGAAAATTTTCACTCATCCTGGAGCATTTTTAATGTCCATCAGGAGTATTAATTAATGCATTCTGGCCTGCTGCCTAACAGTTTCCGAGAACACTGTCTATCAGTTATTATAATACTGAACTTTTATTCTCCTAATTTTTGGTTCTCCTAGGTTATTTCCATTTCAGGTCATATATATGTACACATACACACAAAACCACACATATGCATCTATATATATATGAATATTGTGTACATATATATATATATACATATTTATGGAAGGATGGATGTACATAGCTAATACCTAACAGAACAAAAATGATGACTTCAAGTCAGGTTCATTCAGGTTTAAATGTCCATAACTTTAGGAATACTGAAATGACTTCCTTGAAGACTTCAACAGACTCAAAACAGACCTAAGTGAGATTCTCAAGTTAGCTTCCTTATCAGTCTTATAGCACTTACCATTGTAACATCAGTGAAACTGGGAAAAAAGTGTGGAGAGAGATTTGCAATGGAGAGAAATCACCTGTTGGTAGTTGTTTGAAAGGGTTGCTCACTGCCACCCTCTCTGCTCTTGTCTTTTATAGTAATTTGACACAACTTTGCTATAGGAAGAAGCAGAGGTTACCGAGCAAGCAGTGGGGTCACTACAACTCGCTGAGAACCTTTTATGTGTTTGATGATGGCATAGATCCATAGCAAATCCCTCCTGAATCTTTTTCTCATTAGAGGCTACAGATGCAAAGAACTCTTTTTGTCTTATACTAAGATATTTCTCACTGAATCACTGTTGAAACGTGTCTTGCAGGACAATCAGTGTTCACTTGGTATATTTTCAGGACATTCACAAACATATGTTTTGTTTGTGAAGTTTTTGACAGAACTGACAGGGGAAAAATAAATAATAATAAACCTCTACTTCAAAACCTTCACTGCTGGACAACTGCAGTTGTATACTTATGCAGATGTTATTGGTAATTGTGAGGAACTATTCTAATAAAGAGTCCTGAAACTGAGTAATTCTACCAGATAAGTGTCAAGATAGATTAACTAATTCCGTAACAATTTATTTCCTTATGAATAAAAGATGGACTAAGGGATTAAAACCTACAAATAAGCATAAAGTAATTGTGACAAATGTACTGTCTGCAATAACAAGGTCTGCAGTCCAATGTAGACACTATCATACTACACTCTGAAGTGTATCTGAAGTACAATGTGAGACTTATTTTCTTTGTCTATACAGTTTTATTTCTTGAGGCCATCTAGTGATATATTCTGTCATTTGTGCCAGCTGATTGAGATTTTGAATTATGTAGGCATTTTCAAGCTGCTCAAACCTCTAGTTTTGGTGTCCCAAATGCTTTTTTGCCCTTTTAAAAATGTAGTGCCCCCTCCATCAAGTTTAGGTAGAAACTTCCACAAGAATCAGAGTGACTTGGGAAAATTGTATAAGGAAAAAGTCCCTCTTTATAGAGATTAAGAATTGTAGATACAGTAAGATAATATAAAAAGTGGAAGATACAGGTTCAAAATATTTCACCTTCCTCTTAGGACCTTCACCTGAGAGGTTTAAGATCTGCTGTTCAAGTGTTACCTATTTGGGATTCTTCTGTTTTTTTGTCAGATAACTGCTGAATAAAATCAGAAGTCATTGTAGGTGTTCACCTCTTGGAGTTAGTTCTCAAAATGTTTCTAACGACATATATATCAATTTTAGGGTTGTTGGGGGGAGGGTGATGCATAAAAATAGGCAGCTAGAATTATTTTAAGTCTGTCTACTATGTCATGCTGTAGTGAGTGGCAGGATTATGTCATTACTTAACTGAGGTTCAAACTGGGAAAGTGCTGATGCTGAGCTAACGTGTCCCCTACTCTGAGCCGTACAGTGGGCAAACTCTCATGACAGGCTCTTCTTCACTGTGTGCAGTGTGTCGCATCTAGGAGGAGATGTGGTGAAGCTGGCCCTAGAATGCGCTCAAGTGCTTCTTGCCATTTCAAAGCACAGATTAAAATTAACAACAGCACTTCACATCTGAAATTGTCACCAGCTTCCTCTCTGTAAAGATGAGAAAGTGCACCAAGGGGCTGACATCAGCTTCTCAGCCTGCAGCAGAATTGATCAGAGCCCTCCTCCCCACCTTGGTTCACTCGAGGTGGGCTGTCTACTATCACCTAAAGGTGCTTTTGTCTTCTCTGACTAGATAAACCTACCTCACAAAAATGGAAGAGACAAATAGACATAGCTCTGTGGTTTGACTTAACAAGGTGATGATGCTACTCATTCCAGCTAAGATGTGAGTTTAGGTGCAGGTGTGACAGTAATGGGTCAGTAGCCAGTACTGGCAAAAGCCTAGGGCCAAACCTCAGCATAACATGCATTGTAAGCACAGTCTTTGGAATTTAGGGTTCAAATTTAAGTGGGCTAACCTGTCTCTTCTGTCCAGGTTGCTCTTATTTAATATTCTGTCTAACATTTTGACCATATAGAGTGAATATTTTCAGTATTGCTCGAAATACATTGCTGATAAGCAGTGTATGACCATGATAAATAGTTTTATTGCAAATTAAAAGTAAAGGTGGAACCCAAACAGACAGAAGGAGGGGAAGTGGCACAAAGAATAGAGAAACAGGAAGAAAAAACAAACATGAGATTTTTTTCATTGTAAAATAACATCCAGAATATGTGAGTATGTGACTTCAGCCTCTTAACTTTAGTTTATTCAGAAACAAAAGTAACTAGGTAGTTGGCAAGTAAGAAAGCAACTTAGGAAACTGAATTAAGGGTCAAAGACATTCTCAAAGAACAACTTTGAAATTTTGTTGTTGAAGAATGAAGCTTGTCTGGATGACATTGACATGAGTGATCAATAGCTGTAATCTCTTGTTTGTTGCTTGTACCTCTCTGCTGGGAATCTGTTAATCCTTCCCTGGTCTTCACCACCACTCCTTTCACCTCTTCCTGCAGTAACTGTGACCATCATTCTTCATCTCCATTTCATATTTCTTTCAAAACTTTATATGGCTGCACAGGTAGTTCCTTGACTATCTCCACTCCTAAAACACAGGATAAAGTGGTACAAAACCTGCTTTAAAATACCTGAATTTTTAATTGAATGCTTCTTTTATTTGTGCCCTTTTGGAATCCACAAAGTACTTTAATGTTTAAGTATACTGGGAAAGAGATTCTTTGAAACAGGAAATATTGAAAAACATTCTCTGTAGTCAAAATATAGATTTGAAATCATGAATGTAACAGAAATTTAATTATTTGAGTGTGTTGTGATGTAAAAGTGTTGCAGTAACTTTACAGAATCAAATAACCAACTTTCAGGGTTAGTAAGTGTAATGTGGCCTTAGCCCATCAAAAGTTTGGGCTGTGGACATTGAATTTTGACAAGGACTTTATGACTAATAACTACCGATAATTAATTGTCAAGGAATGGCAACAGATTCAGGCAAATGCCATTGCATCCTCTCTCAAGGTGGTTAGAAAAATGTGTCTGTCTTGTGGGTGTTAAGCAGACAGACCAGGTGTAAAAGGGAGTGGAGGGCAATGATCCAGTCTGGTCAGCCCTCACCACACTTCAATGTGTTCAGTAAAACTGAAGAGTTTTTCTGTGCATGACTGAATAGGGACTTCCATGGTGCTGCCCTAGAGATTTGCATAGTCCTGAATTTGGGAGTATGTTTCTGTATTATCACTTTAGAAAATCACCAGTGATGAAAGTTCATCTTAATTAAAAGTATTTGAAGGATTAGACACATTAATCAGCACAAATGTATCTCACCCCTTCTTTATCCAACAAAGGAAAAGAGGAAAGGAGAATGTCTCAGTGACAGATAATCTTCCGTCACTTAATATCCCAACTTCTTAGGGACTACACACGTAAAACTCAATGGATATATTAGCTAACTTCTGACAAAAGCACAAAAAATGTCACATTTTTCATTATATACAGCCTCTGTAACAGATCAGTACCCAGAAGTATGCAAATGTTGCTGTAATGTCTAACACCTGGGATCCAGGTCTGGAACATATTGTCCTCTAGTAATTATCTCCTGTGGTAAACATCCAGTCATGTATACCTATTGGGGAACAGCACAGAATTTCAGAAACCAAATGTGCTGGTTTTGGATGGGACAGAGTTAATTTTCTTCATACTAGGTGGTATGGGGCTATGGTTTGGATTAGTGCTGAAAACAGCGCTGATAACGCAGGGATGTTTTAGCTGTTTCTGAGCAGTGCTTACCCAGAGCCAAGGCCTTTTCTGCCTCTCACCCCACCCCACCAGCGAGGAGGCTGGGGGGGGCACAGGGAGTTGGGAGGGGACACAGCCGGGACAGCTGACCCCAATGACCCAAGGGATATCCCACACTGTATGACATCATGCTCAATAATAAAACAAGGAGGGAGGTTGGCAGGGGGGCCACTGACCTGGGACTGGCTGGGCATGGGTCAGTTGGTGTTAAGCAATGGTTTTCATTTGCATCACTTGTCTTTCTTGGGTTTTATTTCTCTCTCTTTGTTATTTTCCTTGTCATTAAAATTTATTATTTTTGTTGTTGTTGTTATTATTTATATTGCTTTATTTCAATTATTAAACTGTTTTTATCTCAACCCACAAGTTTTCTCTCCTTTACCTTTCTGATTCCCTCCCTCCATCCCACTGCGGGGAGTGCATGAGTGGCTGTGGTTCTTTTTTGCCAGCTGGAGCTAAACCACAACACCCAACATGCTGGAAGATGCCAGCATGAATAATCCTTCCCACCCCAGATATTCTGTCCTTGCTTCTTTCTCCGTATTTTCTTTTATTTTCAGTTATTCTTCCTCATGAACTCAAAAAGATTCTCCCTCTTTGGAAAATATACACAGAGAAAGCACTGACTAAAATTGCCAAAAGCTTGTCAGTGGATGCCATGTTCTGTTTGTCTTGCCAAAGCCCTCGGATTGAAACCAGACACCTTCCATACATACATCATTTCAGTAGCATTTTTGTCACACATATCTGTGTGTATATGCCAGCAACTTTTGTGCTTGGTTGTAGATTGCAGCTAAATTTAGAGAAAGAGGTAGAGGTCTTAAATGTACTAAATTCCAGCAGTGTTGAGAAAGGTGGGCTGCTGGGTACAAGAAACAGAGCTTGAATTCAGCCTTTATCAGATATCAGAGCATCCACATATGAGCTCACTCTGAAAGCCGAACTGTACAGAGTACATACTTCATTAATTACTTTAGTCACAGAGCATCTTATATATAAGCTGCTGCTAAGTAAGCTGCAAGGTTTTTAAGGGAGAAATAAAATCTCTTATTAGGCTAGCTGATACAGTTGTAAAAAGTGGACATGTCTCAGGCACATAAGTAATCTTTTGTGTAGACATTCTAATCTTTTGTGTAGACATTCTTAAAGCAGTTGGAGAAGGGGCGTATGTTGATTTAGCTTAGGCTGTTTTCATTGCAGTGGTTTAAATAAACTGGCCTCAGAATTACTTAATGTGGTGTTAGCTTGGATATGGAGAAGGCTTGAGAGAGAGAAAGTAGCTACAACTCTGTGTAGCTTCAACCACTTCCATTTAAGATCCCCTAGGACCACCTGCAATCACAGCAGCACTGTTAAAGAATTTTAAGAGATCTTGTAATTCAGTCTTGTACCTGACAGTCATTCTACCACAAAATCAAATTGTGATTTCTACAGGGCCATACCAAACAAATCTGACTATATTTGATGCTAGGTGTGGTGAGGTTTCCAGTTACCAAAAGGGCACTGATGCACAAGCTCACAAGTATATCTCATCCTCGTCATGCTCTGCACTACTGTGCTCTGCAGTACTATGATCACTCAATTGCAGAATAAGTTAGTTCGAAGGGCCCTCTGGATACCATGTAGCCCAAGTGTTTTCTTGTGTTTCTTGTGAATTTCCTATTTTTAATTATTTGTCTATTGCCTCATCTTTTCATTGGGCACTACTGAGAACAGTTTGACCCACTCTTCTTTGTACCCTCCCATCAAACATTGATACACACTAGTAAGATCCTCCCTGAGTACTATCTTCTCTAGTCTGAAGAGCCCTAGCTCTTCTCACAAGATGCTCCAGTCACTTAATCCTTTGTGGACCTGTCCTGGACTTGCTTCTGGATGTCGATATCTTTCTTGGACTGAGAAGCCCAGAACTGGACACAGTACTCTAGATAAATCCCATCAGGGGCTCTGGGGAACCTGATCTAGTTGAAGAGGTCCCTGCTCATTGCAGAGGTTTGGACTAGATGACCCTTAAAGGTCCATTCCAACCCAAAGTATTCTATGATTCTATGATCAGTGAGTAGAGGGGATCACCTTCTTTGACCTACTGGCAACAATTTTCCTAATCCAGTCCAGGATGCTGTTGGACTTCTTTGCTACAAGAACACATTGCTGGCTCATGGTCAACTTTCTGTCCACCAGGATCCTAAGGTCTACGGATCCTATGCAGAGCTGCTTTCCAGACAGTTGACCACTGGCATGTACTAATGCCTTGGATTATTCCTCCCCAGGTGTAGGACTTCACATTTACCCTTGGTGAACTGCATGAGATTTCTCTTGGCCCAATTCTCCAGTCTGTCAAGGTCTCCGACTGGTGGCACAACCAACTGTATATCAGTGGCTCCTCCCAGTTCTGTATCATCTGTGAACTTGCTCATGGTCCATTTCTCCTATTGTCCAGATTATTAATGAAGATGTTGAACAGGACTGGCTCCAGTATCAGCCCTTGCGGTACACCACTACTGAATGGCCTCCAACTTGACTTTGTGCTGCTATGTTGTGTTTTAAGAGTAAAAAGACAACAGATTTTCATATTTCTTCCAAATTATAGAAGAAGCTTGCATGCTAAATTGCAGTCTTGACTTTTTAAATAAATGACATAACTGATCTTGGCTCCTTCTTGTCTCCCTCTCACCTCCCATATAAAACACTTGCCAGGAAATGACAGTGATTATTTGTAATATGTTGTTTAGGTAATTTGTAATGTATGGGCCAGATTTGTTTTAAAAAATATTAGTCTCTATACCTTTTCACAGATTTACTAAACTTATCCAATTTCTAAGGCACTGAAAATCCCTGGTGAAAAAGAAAAGGTTTTTCCTTCAGTCATTACTACTTTTACCCTTAGTTTTCATCTGTGCGTCTATCTAGCTACAATGCAAAAAAAAGCAACCTTTCATACCTTAGGACTACTTGCTGGTCTTTTCAAAACGAAGAAAGTATCTGTAGCTAATTTTTTTGTCCTTGAACTATAGGAGGTAATAGCTATTGTCAGACAACTGTGAGAGAACATTCATATCTACCCAGCTAAACTGTGCTTAGATATGGGTGGTTTTTTTCTCTTTCATTTTTTCTTTTGTGTTAAAACCCATAAATGTTGTAATCCAAGTGAGAATGTATTGTATTATTTTAAAATCTTTTATAGAAAGGTGTTATTTTGTTGTATGCATCACTGTAATTATAATCCAACATTTACAAAGTAGGTGGAAGGGAGACCTATAACGTTCTTAACCTGCAATGACAAAAATGTATTCCCATTTCCCCAGCTCTTATCTTTTCAACTGTTGTTAGGCAGTTGATTATTGTATTCATATGAAATTTAAATGTATCAGGAAATAATACTAACGTATGTCTGTTGGAAGGTTATAACTTGATAAAAGAAGTTTTTTATGACAGAAAGGGGTAAGATCACAATATTATTCGAACCAATGAACAGCAGACAATTTATGTTACTTTTTGCAGGACAATGTAAATAATATGTTTCTGAATAATTGATATTTTTACTGCAGCTTATTTTGTTGAGAATTCCATGATTAAAAATAATCACAAAGCTTTTGTTCATTAAAAAGCTTCTTTGCTTGATATTATATTGATGATAATAGATTAAACCAGTAGGAAGCACTACTCTGAGATTACAGCTAGTAACCAGTGTATCTATAATCTGTTCTCAGAAACCAAGGATGGAATCCTGCCCTCACTGAGCTCAGTGCCAAAGGAACACCAATGGAATAATACAATTTGGAGTTTATTTATGATTTTCTGTTTTGGGTGGATCACATTAAGTTGATGTACCTTGAATATGAGGATAATGTTCATCTCCTTTGCAAGTTTGAAACGTAAAATCTTGCCTTTAAAGGCATAATGGAGAATACACCTGCTTTCTTTCTTACAGCCTCTCCACCTTTGAAAAGATGGAGATCCTGCCCTAATTTCTTCTATACTTACCTTTTTTTTGCCTTCAAAAATACATTGAAATGCATCTGATTGTAAAAGATAGCAGCACCATCACATTGTCTTTCCATGCTTACATTTTTCTGCCTAGAACATTAAGAATAGGTTCTTTTTTCTCTGTGTGTTTCTCCTCTCTCTCTTTCTGTGTTTCTCATCCTTTTTGCTACTAAACAAAACAATAAACTATGCCTTATACCATCTGTAAGCAAATTGGATGGAAATCTGGTTAAAGCTAGCAAATACATCAAGACCCTGATTTTCTGGTTAGCACTTTCCCTTAACAACAGGTGTCATGCAGACTTTAGTCTTGTCTGGTACTGCACTTTAGAGTTAATAAATGCTTTGGAACTTGTTATTTATAACGAGTCCAGAAATATCAAAAAGTCCCCTAAATCACCTCTTCCTGGGCTCATTTTGGTCTTCAAATGTAAGCTAGAAAAGATAGGAAAAAAGGGTCATTATTTGTATTCTTACCTGTGTCTGTACTACATAATGCAGTAAAGCATGTAATGCATGTAAAGATATTTAAAAACTAGCCAGGACACAGCAGGAGGCTCCTTCAAGTTCCACAGGCAGCAGACTTACAGCCAACACCGATATCTGTGTAATGCTACATTACAGTACATAAACACAGTCAGACTCGGTCTGAGTGCACTTCTCTAGCAAAAATATCTCAATAACTACAGGTAAAAATCTAGAAAATATGAGCTTTGTCTGTCTCCCAAGTTACATTCTTTTCATGGAGATTTACATCCAAAAATCCTAGTAACATTGAAAAAGTTTTCTGTTGAATCAAATCCACTTGAAAGTCTGCATATTTTATTAACCTCATGTACTTTATTCACACAAAAATCCTTCTCAGTCAGACTTTCCCTGGGATGGATTTTTATCCTTTGAAGATCATTGTGTATGTATATATCTCATTGTGCACTATCTAGTAGTGGTTAGGACAAGTCTCTTTCATGTCTTTCATGAATTATATCTTCAGAAAACTTCAGCACCGTTAAGTAATTAAAGTCTGTAATACATCTGACCTCAGTGTCTCAGAAGCAACAGAATTATGCAGGAGGCCAGTGCTGTGACTAGTAAAAGACACTGAGGGAAAGACATATGTCTCTGGGACATTTTATTGGAGGGAAATAAGATTCAGAATTTCCAGCATCTGCCTCCTTATTGTTTTAGAAATTTTGTTCCCATAGATGAGAATAATTCACATCTTCAGTCTACTGATTTTCCAGAATTACAGGACGTGTATTTTCTATGAAAATAGAACTATAGCTAATTTGTACTGTCTTGACTCTTTAAGACTGAAGGAAAGATTGGAGACACCGCTGTCTTAAAAAGTGTGTATGCAGTATAAGCAGGTTTCACAGAAAAAGGAAGAAAATAAAACGGTTGGAATTGTACACTTTAGAAAGAAATTCAATAACTAATAGCATAAAAAATACAGTGGAAGAGTAGCAAATTGTGTTCTGAAACCTAAAATCAATGGGACATTTACTGAAACTAAAGAAGTAGGAAATCTAAAACTGATAAAGGAAGGTTTTTTTAATCTAAAACATGTAATTAAGTGGTGAATTCCTTGCTAAGTAAAGTTTATTAGCTAGGCCAAAGGCTTAGTAAGAGCCTTTATACAGATTTCAGAACTACCCAAATTGATCATGAGACTGATCAACATTTTGTATGACTCAATAAATTTATTTTTTTTCAGGCTCTAGATTGATGTGTAAGCTGCAGAGAAATTGAAAACACATAATTTGAGAACCTTTCTGCATCTCCCAACTAAGACTTCTCTGGGGCATCTGGAATTGATCACTGGAGACAGGATGCTCTACTATGTGACTGTGCTTCCCCAGGCTTGTCCATAAATACAAAGTAAAAAAGATTCACACAACTGGAAAGGAAATCAGAGTACGGAAGAAATTATATATCACACTTGTCTACTACAGAGCAAAACCTTGGGGACACAGGAATTCTCCTTTTAGTCCAGAGTTTAGGTTAAGAATTCACTAAACCTGAAATACTTGACAGCAGCTCTGCAAAGAAATTAAGTTAAAAGACCTTTTGAGTTCAACTCAAATTAAAGAAGGCTTTCTTTGCAATAGGTCAAATACCTTTTCTAAATCAAATTTACTTGGGTTAAGGTGATCTTCAAGCTCTGCCTTCAGTATATGTTTGCACCTACTCTTGAGACTTTTAGCAATTTTTCTGGTTTTATCAGAAGATTTTTGAAAATCATAACTAGATCTGTGATCTGTAAATGTAAGTCTTTATGGACGTCTTCTTATGATCCAAGTACAAAGCTTTAGCAGTCCTGTCTGTGAACTGGCATTTTTGCTGACATGAAATAACATGGGCATCAATTTTTCTTTACAAAACTTTTGTACGATTAGGATCTGACTTGCAAAGGTCCAAAGATCCCAGCTGCCATGGATTCTACTTGAAGGTGAAGAGTGCCTCTGAAAATCAACTGCTTTTATTGATATTATTCACAAGGATATTTATAGTGGATGCAGGATCACGAATACAGACAGGACTGTAACTACAGGCAAGTGGTCTTTTTCAATTAGAGATTGGTTTATATTTGGAGGCACAGGGCTTCATGTCCCTTCCTATATCTTTATTTTCTTTAGTCATAGTTCTATATGATCATTAAATGTGAAAAATTCTTTCACTTTTGTTAAATTCTTAGAACCAATGAGTTGCACAGTGTAATAATTCCACAGACCAGTCACATTTGGAGAAAGTTTGGCATTTTATCACTTTGTGTCTCTCAATTTTGATTTTCTTTCCACATTCTTTTTTTTTTTTCTTCTATCTTGAGACTGGGAGAAATTCTGGACCTACCCAAGTATTTTTAATAGGACAATACTAGTGCATGACTGGACTTTTTGACTTCCTTCTTCTCTTTGCATAGAAATTTGGGAAGATAAAGCAATTGGAAAAGATCATTTTTATAATCTGCAGAATCAGCAAGGAAAAAAAAAAGTCTTTTGTGTTTTAGTTTAAATTGTTCAAGTAAGAGAAGACTATTGTGGCCTGGAATTATATGTTTGGCAAAAGCATAGTATGTTTCAATATTGAATATTATCAAGATTATCAATGTTTTAATCAAAGATTAAATATTGCATTTCACAATTTATTTTAATATATTGCCGTATATTCAAAGGAGTTTTAGAAATGTCATCTGTTTATTTCTGTGCTACTAAAAATAATAATTAATGCATAAAGATGTTTCAGAGCTTGATTGTCAACTTCCTCGCAATGATTTCACATTCAGTCAATACTGATAGATATATACGATAATAATACTGGTATAACAAATAGAAGAATAATACACTGAATTTTTAAATATATTTTTTTTCTTTAGAGATTTACTACTATGGATGATTGTTATTTAAGCTACATTCTACTTTGCAAGATGGAATTTGAGATTTAACCACAACAAATGGTGCCAGGTGAGAACTTTTACATACGGTCGATTTAGACTGGAGCACCAGCACAGTCATGCATTTTGGCCTTCCTAAGGTTTATCAGTGTTATGCAGCTGTTGCTTCTCCTAGAGAAAGTGCCAGCAAAACATAATGAGGTTACAGTGAACTCCACAATGCAAAAACTTTCAAAGCAAAATCACAGAACACTACAGCTGAAACCTCAGTCAGTCTTATTGCTTATTTACATAACATTACCCTAAAAGCTTTGCCTTAGGATTTTACTTTGAAATTTGTCCTCTTTGGGAAGGCTCTACAACACTGTCTCTCTGTTTCTCTCCGGAACTCACACGACACTGATAAGTCTTAAGAAAGTCAAAATATGGGGCTGTAGATGCTTTTTCACCCTGGGCACAGCAATAAAGACAACCTTGACTGGCAACAGAGTTATGCCAATCTAGGTGTATTTACTACTTTCTTAGTAACAGAAAGGTATTTGGCTTCTGAGTTACTACTTCTGCATTAAATGTACTGTTTAACAGGTCTGTATTTAACAACAACAATAAAGCAGTTTTACTAAGTTTAGATCCTAACTTCTGAAAGAAATTACTTCTCAACAGTCAGTGTATACTGTTTGATTGAGGAACATATGAGCTTGTTTAACTCTGCCTTCATGTTTACCGTAACATTTGCAAATGACTTGATTGTACATCTTTCACCTCATTATCCGAGATACAGATCCTACGAACATTTATGAACCTCATTCAAGGGTCTGGAACAGTCTGAAATCAACAACAATTTGTCTCCAGGAGAATTCACATCTGCATCTTTCTTATTTGAAGCAGCAGCAGATTCAGTGCTTCATTTTGCATAGTCATATCTGATTCATTTGAGATAAAAATAAAAGTTTTGATTATAGGAGACTCCAACCAGGCCCTGAAAATGACTCAAATATCTTCCAGAACAGTATAGAGGTTTCAACTCTTTTATCACTTTATTTGTGTGTGTGTACATACATGTTTTTTGATTTTTGCAGAGTGGATGGCTGGAGTAAGGCTGAGATATATTCCTGGATAGATTTAATCTTGTTCCAACTCTAGCCTAGTGTAGCTTCATCCTATTTATACCAGTATAAATAGAAATGTGTTGTATCATTTTTCTTATAGTTAATTTTAAGTACTTGAGATATCTCATCAATGAAAATTATGGTAATTACTCCTTCCTCTTTCCAGATTATTTTGATTGTTTCGGGTTTTTTTTGAGAAAGTGTATATATTCCCAAACAGGGAGCATTTATCATGTGTGATGTTGGAATTCAGTGAATTAACTGTACCTTTCATGTAATTAAGTCTCCATCAGGAAGCAGTTTTACATTTCTAGTTTATCTGCCAACATGTGCTTAACTTGCCTTTCACTATCTTTTAAATACATCCTTTTGTACAGCAAGACAATTCCTTGTAGCAGCAATTTACTGGTTACTTTTGGTTTTTCTACTCAAGCTTTAGCATAGGGGTTTCTGGGCGTTCTTTTTTTTTGTTTGTTTTGCTATAAAATCTATTTAATATCTTTTTCTGTAGAGAAGGGATTGCAGAAAAGATATTTGGGAAAACAGAATTGAGAAATTCTCTCAGAGAAAATATGCTATTAACATTACCCAATGTTTGCTTATTTGTAGATCTGTGCTGCAAGGAGTTCTGGTTTTCATTTTTATACTTCTCTGTATTGACGTTCAGTTACTTTCCCATGAAATATGGCTCACTTCTCATTCTGTTCCATCTTTGTTGGGTTCCGGTAGAAAATTCATTTTGCTACCATTTCATTTTCACCGCCACCACTCATTGTCAACACCAATAGCAACTGAAATATTATAATTCTTCTCTGTACTTCAAAATATGAAACCCATTAGTAATCATTAGCTGTCACTTTTTCCAAATTTCTTAGGTTAATTAATGTCCCCATGGTACCAAGGTCACCAGCGAAAGTTTATGACTGGTAGTGTTACAAGTGTTTAGGCAAATTCATATCTATTGAAAATGCAACTGGTTTCAAAAAAATAAAACATTTGACATCAATATTTGACAGCTACAATTCCTTGTTATAATTCTTAGCAAGTACTATTTGTGACACTGGCATTAAAATAGAATTCCCATGAATAAGAAACAAGATCAAAATCTAAATCTGATTTTATTTCAATTCAACACATCTTAAAGATATATTTCAAGAATAATACAGTCCAGTAGAGCACAAAAAGACAAAGAATTTCTAATCTAAATTTGTAATATATCATTCCATCACACTGAGTCATTTGGGTTTTGTTAGAAGAGAAGATCTTATAATTTAACAGCTATTTGGAGACCTGAACTAAATAAATTGAAAACTGATGCCTCAATTTATTTCCTACAGGGCAGTGTAAAATTTCTGTTGCCACTGAAGGCAGCAGTTTTGTTATCATACTTGCATTTTCAGATTTGGGGTATTTCAGTATTCGATATTCAGTGACAGAAATAATCTGATGTTCCGATTTGATTTTTACTTCCAAGTTCATCTTGTTAATTTCTTTTCCCAATTCTCCTATCTATTATCCATGTTGTTGTCACAGTTACCCTCCGGAAACCTGAAGTCAAATATTCATTTAGCTTCTGGTCTGTACCTATTAAATCTTAAATCTCAAATCCATTTGCACTGCTTACTAGCTGAACTTCTTTTGTTTTATTTATATTGCTAAATAACCTTTTACTGCTTGTTTTCATTTCCTTTGCAAGGTCTAACTCAGCTTGACTTTTTGAAATTCTCACTTTATCCCTTCACTTTCTGGCCTCCCAAGATGCAGCTTTCTTTGCTGGTTAACCCTTTTTTACCATTTCTCCTAGAATTTCCCCCTGTTCCAAAAATATGTTGGGAGTAGAAATTAATCCAAATAGACCTGGAGCCCTTCAGCAAAACTTTAATCAGTATAGAAACTATGATCTGGGGATCATTTGCAGCCTGGGTTTTGAGAGAGAAAAGTGTGTCCTCCCAAGATCTTTAGCTGACTTTACTAACAAAATTCCTAATTTCTTGGCAATGTCCTGCTAGAGTTTCCCCCTTCACATTATGAAGCTTATTGTAGAACTAGTTGTATTTATCCTTCAATTTAAACTGAATCACTCTGTGATCCCTTGGTCTAAAGATATTTACCTAACTGCTTCCCCCATTCACATTTAAAATAGAATTCACTCTTCTTGGTTTAAGAATCTTTGGTGCAGAAAGACAGCAAAGCAGAGCTGGGATTTTTTTCTAAATTACTGGTCCAATTTTTTTCTGCTAATAAATGGAGCCAGAATACCTTATTTTCCATTAGTTGTATTTAAAAGGTAGAATTATTAAGAGAGTCTGATTCTTCCTACAATAAAATCCTGTTTTTCATAGCTTATAATTTTTCGTTCAAACTGGAATGTAGACTTGAATTTTCCACACCAGGTGTCTGCCTCAGGCTAATCTTCATTACTATTAGCACTAGCAACAAATTCAGATAAAAGAGTTGAGCAGCTTCCTATGGAGTGAAGTCTGGTCCATTTTGATTACAATTTCCCTAGAGCAAAGGGACTGCATCTTTAGTGTTCCTTTGTAGAAACCTGAAGGTCAAGATCTCGAGAAATCTAGCAAAGGACCTGAAATTCCTAAGCCTCCTTCTTGGTGCCTACCAAACGCACACTACACCAACAGACAAGGTATGAGTGACCTTTCATGCTGATTTTCCTGGTATATTCAGGTTAACAGTTAATTTAAGTTGCAGAAATCTACTGCTGTAGACTACAAGTTTTCAAACCTCTTGATGGTCACCCTGAGAGTAAACAAGGTCAACATGCTAGATTTTTTGATTATGCTGATACTTTGCATTGTAATATCCCTGTACTTTATGTACATAGTTGAAAAAGGGAATCCACTCTGTTCCTGCATTTTGGAGAGTGCTATTTGCTATTGCACAGATGAGCTATATAGGGGAAGAAATACAACACAAATACTTCAATACTTTTATATTCAAGATAGGACACAGGAAGAAGATCATAGGCCATAAGTCAGCATTGGAGTAAAACAAAATATTAAATGTGTGCTTGTTAAGTCTGGTCCACTGTTTGAGGCAGCGATCCTTTGAGTAAAGTAATCTCTCGGTATATAATTAATGATTTATGTAAAAGGGGGCTGAACTGAATTTGCACCAAATGTTCCTAATTTCCTGATTTTTTTGGCTATTTCATTTGCACTCTGGAGAACAGTATTAACCAAGGGTTTTATTTTGTGTTTTTACTACTCCTATTACTCTTAATTTTTTAAATTCAGTTCCGGTTTCTTTACAAGCTGGTGAAGTAAATCCTTTTAGCTATTACTAATTGGATCCGGGTTTAGACTGCAAGTTTTAGGCATGAATGAACAGTGTTTTACATATGTCTACTACTTGCAGGGTTACTGACCTGAAGGCACTCTTAAATTTATACAGGTCACTGAAGTCACTAATTTGTAGGGTGAAGTCTTGCCTGTGAAGACTGGTGAAATAAATAGATTTTGCCTGTTACAGAAGTAGGATTTGACTCACTACTCCCTGCAGCATTCTTTGCGATCTCACACAAATGGTGAAAATGCAAATCTCATCTACACTTGCATAAATAGCTCCTTATCAGTCAGAAGTACTCCATTTTTCCAGGAGCCCTGGATGTGCACTATGTGTGGCATCAGATCAGCATCATTTTGTATGGTATCTCTGCACATGACTGTGAGGGCACAGTCTGCAGACCAGTAAACAGGCAAAAAAGTAGTAGTTTTAGAGAAGTTGTGCATTTCATAGGGTTTCAGGTGAAATTCAGCTATTCACCAAAAATTAATCCAGGTTAAGTTCATCTGTTTTCTTTGGAAGTGCATCCCAGGGCCTTTAGAGCAAAGCCTCACAAAATCCTGTTTTCGAGAGTTTCTGTCTGACTTAACCTGTGATTGACTTCTGTGTAAAGATGAATTACAGGCATGATAGATGTGACTTATAGAGTTGATATTGGTCTAGGACAAAAACTTTCTGAGAGATTACATTTACCTTTTTGAGATGTTTTATTTAGGGCAACAGCAGCTCAATCCAGATTTGGAGAATTATAAGGAGGGTAGTGGTTATTCCTACACTGATTTCCTTGAAATCTACAGACCACCCTGAACTGAGGCATTTTAGACCACATAATTCTGACAAAAACGTGGAATATATTAAACCACAGACAAATGTTTTTAAAATAATATTAGGCATTACTCCATTGGAGGTGTTTCAGCATTAACTTTCTACTTACTGGCTTTGGCTGATATTGGTTGTACTTTTCTTATAGATTTTGACTGTTTAATTTCCTTTTTTATTTTCATATGCTTTTTCTTTTATTTTGTTAAATTTAGGATTTTTACTGTTCCCTAAAAATCTGTGCAGTTATAAGTGAACTAGAGGCCTGTTGCAGGCCTATAATGGGAAATTCTTGATGAACTCAAGACCAAGGATACACTTTAATCAGGCTTCAGAACCTATTTGCTGTCTGTACAATGGAGTTGTTAAATTGCGGTCTCTTCAGGAATGCAATGTATATGTCACTTCTACATCTATGGCACTTCATAAATTTTAAAACATAGCATTACCTAACCTGTAGGTAAGCATTTCTTAGTTATATATATTAACAGACCGTTGTCTGAAAAGTGGGCAAGGTTTTTTGAACAGTTATTAATAACCTTCGACTTCACAGGCAGGTGGTTAACTAATTGGCCACACTGCTTGTCTGAAAATAAAATCACAAATAAGTACTGAAAAGGCAAGAAACTTAGACTCTGGGCAACATCTGAAATGGTTAAAGAAATCCAAGAAATGTGGAGGCAAAGTGACATTGAGTAGTCTTTCTGTCTCAGAGCATGGGAATCAATGATTTTTTTTTATTGCCCTTGATATGCATCTTTTTCAAAATCCTCCCGTGATGTTGGTTTCAACACCTTCCAGTGTAACTTGTTGCATTGCATAACTGTTACTACAGAATCTTTTATACCTGAAGTCTAAATCTTCCTTGCTTGGAAAGAAAGCAATTATTTTTTGTCCCAGATTCAGTGTATGTGAATAAGACTGATACTTGCCTCTTTAATAATATATTTTGCCCTTAGTTCTATCTTTTAGGGACCACTTTCCTTCAAACATTATTCATAAATCTTGGAACTTGTTGGTCTTTCTTTGTCTATGTCTGGAGTTCTCTTCTGCATCCCAATGTGTTGAATCCATCTTGTATGGGGTACACCAATACTAGATGTGGACTCCGTTTCAGTATGCCGTAACAGAATACAGTGACATAATTAACTCTCAAGTCTTATGAGTGGCTATATGTATCATTAATGTACATTAATGTCATATCTCCCCTTTTCTGACACGGTATCTCATCTTTCTGAAATATCTCTCCCCAATACATTATCTTCCATACTTTCCCTGTGCATTTGATTTATTTTTCTCATGTTTAGTCCTATGTGTATTTCTGTGTTCAGAACTGTCTTTGTGGATTCTCCATTTTCTCAAGATCTGCTTGAATTCCAATACTGCCTTTCAAAATGAAATCCCACACAAGTTGTTGCCATTCACAAACTTTCTACGTACACCCAAATTTGTGATTGAAATATTGAAAAATATCAGGTCAGTCTTGTGAAGGGTATTATGTACCTATCCATTCTCCAACAAGCTATTAAGAAGTTTTCTGGGCAAGACTTTATAGCAGCTTTACTCAGATCTTATTTTCCCAGTTGGTTTACAAGTACCATGTGAATCTGACATCTATTACTTTCCCAGATCTTGTTATCCTGTCAAAGAAATTGAATTACATTGACATGAGTTATTCTTCACAAATTCATTTTGGTTGTGTTTTGTCTTTAGGCGAATACAAATTGATTGTTTAATAATTTGCTTCAGTTATCTTTCTATCAAAGAAAAGCTGACTCTTCTGTAGTTCCCTCTGTCCCTTTTATCCTCCCAGGCTTGTCCTCTGACTTTCTAGAACCTATTCACCTTCCACAAAACTCCATCATTTCTCCTCCACCTCTAATGAAAAGTCCCAAATTGCTTTGACTAGCTCTGTAAGTACTTTGGGGTGATGCTTGTCAAGTCCTAATGACTTGAATATATTCAACTTATTTAATTGATTATTCCATTCTCAGGCTAGTGTTCCTATTTCCTCACTAATAATAATTAAATTAAGCATCTGGTCACAGTTAGCCTTTTTGTGATGACTGAACTAGAGAAAGCTTTAAACATTTCATGTTTCCTTCAGCTATCCATTAATTGCTTGGTTTACTCATTATGCTTGCTTTTATTTTTCTCTTTTATCTAATGTTTTTACAAAACTTTTTCCATGGCTTTTATAATTGTAATACATTTTCCATGTTATATTCTCTTTGTTCTCATACACTTTTGCTATTCCTTAGTCTTTAGTTTTAGTAAAGTTTTTAGTAATATTTTTATTTTAATAAGATTTTCCTTGGTTTTGTTTTTCATATATTTCATATTTCATTATCTCATTGTTGAAGAAATCCTAATGCAGGCATATAAGTCATTCCTTATATTTTGTTCTGAAGTACAAAAGTTTGTCATTGCACCTTTCACACTGTCTCTTTCACAGAGATGAGTACTTATGTTGCTTGTAAAATCAGTGCTGAGAAACTCACAGAGGAATCTGTTATTGGAGTGATACAAGCCTGGCTCTTCTTGTTGGTACCTGGAGAACAAACAGAAGATGCTGCTTTCACGACAGATCAAGCCTATCTGTCCTCCTGCTGAGAGCACCAGATCTAGAAAAGGACTGAAGCTCTTCTTAAAAGAATATAGCAGCAGAAGCTGTAGAGTTTTTCCTGGTCTTGAGGAAATAAGAGAAAATATAATTGCACTTGGCAAGGGGAACTGGGCTGTGTGTTTTACAGTAAACTGTTGCTGGATAAAATAAAAGTGGTCTAAAGGACAATATTGTTAGTCATAAACCTCATTTTCCCTGCTTCAGCTGACTGCCTTAAGCATCAAGGTCTTTCCTGCATGCTTTCCATCTAACTCCTTAACTCTTGAGTTCCTAACTAGTGAGTGTCCCTAAAATCAACCTTATGTTTTTAGAAGATATCTCAAAGCCTAATTTTGTCTGAGTGAGGTAATTCCGGAACCATCCATACAGTAAGCATTAAAGAGGGAGAAATTTTGGAATTAGATATTTGATTGCTGATTACCTTCTTAATGCTTTATATGGCTCAAGCTTTATGGTGCTGTATGGGAATAGATAAGCTGGCTCCCATAGAAATGGATCTACTACCAATGATCTTTAGAATTCCAGCTCCTATATTTTGCACTTAGATGCAACATCAGATTGGGTTTTTTTGTCATATATTTCTTCGGCATATTTGTTTTATCCTGAGACTAATAATTTTGATGTACAAATTGCTTAACAGATTGTGCTTTATCCCCATCAGCCCTAGTGAGAAGGTATTATTAAGGCTCTGTAGAGTCTGGAAAAACTGTACATATCTATAAAAATAATGAGCATCCTATCCATGTGCACCTATGACGATCTTTCCTAGTGGCTAAGGATTATTCTTCAAAGGTAACAGATGACTTAATGAAATAGAACTTCTTGACTTGCGTCACTAGATTGTTTTTTTTAAAAGCAAGTATCTCTCCAATCAGAAAATACAGGTCTTCTACTTTTAATAAGTGAATTACGTTCTATGTATTTTTATGTCCTGTAGAAGATCACTAGTTACGTTGGAGATACTGCAGATATACATTTTTGGAAGTACCAGAAGGCTTCAGTTTTTTCTCTCACCCTTCTCCAACATTTTCAGGCATTAAATTATCATAGCCCATATATTAACTGGGGGAGATCAACATGCCAGCATTTCACCAAACCCAACAGTTTGCTTGTAGTACAAACACTAATACTGGTAGATTGTCTCAATTTGTTACTTAATATTTATATCCTTGTCATCAGACTGACATAAGCAGTGGATCTAATTTAATTAAAACATTATGTGGGCTTTTTTCCACAAAAGAGCAGCATTTGGCTTTGTTTCAAGCATAACTTTAAACAGTTCAAAAAACCAAACAAACAAAAACCGCCCAAAAGCCTAATATGAATAGTCTCCCTGGCCCTCAAGATATCGATCCATTTCCCTCTGCTTCATTTCACACTGAACCAGCCTGCTAAAATCTGAAAAGCTACTTTTTACACATTGCCTTCCAAGTAGCTGCTAGTCCCAATTTTCCTCAGCTGCCCTTCTAACGATGGCTGGGCCATTAGCCCGCCTTTCTCCAGGCTAATTGCCAACACAGCCCACCTGGCTGTTTTTCAACAAAACCACAAGTATTTGGGTAAGTGAAAGAGCCCAACTACAGACAGGCAGACACAAAAAGAAAAACAGGGAATGGCAGGACAGGGCAATTTTCTTTGCTTTATGCGTAACATTAATTTGGCAAATCATCTTGTTGCAATGACAGGACTACTTTTAGAGACTGTGAACAACATATATATGCTACAGACTAAGTATGTAAATAAAAAGCCAGATAGAGTGTCTGTTTCAAAGTCTACATTTCCCCCTTCCCCCCTTTTTTTTTTTGGTTAAAAAATTTTCCATGTTCCTTTCACATGGAACATCCTGCAACACTAACTTCTGGCACTGATGAGGCACTTGGTTGTTCAGTCTTCGAAAAGGAATTTGGCACCAATATCCTGGCTAATATCTAAGCCTGGTAACTTCGTGATTCCTGTTCTGAGTGTCCATAACATGATCTTTCTTTGATCAGAGTAATTTTGTTTATAAATCGTGCCCTGTACTTGCTCAGCAAAGGCACAGAAAATGCAAATGTATTTCTAAATAGCATATTTGGTCCAGGGACTTGACTGGTAACACTGTGTGGAATCACAGACCACCCAAAGTGCCACAGAAGAAATACTTTCTTCTTGTAAAGGTAGGAGCTAATCAGTCTGAATCTGATCACTTATATGAAAGGCTGAGGACTCAAGCTAGAGCTGGTTCTGTTCCGACCCACAAACAAGATGTTTTCTGAAAATATGACTGAATATGTATGGTATTTACAGTGATATAACCAAGGACAGCATTAAAATACGTTAGTGTTTGTTTTATAGGTCATACAATACCAACTGGGGTTCCAGCATGCTTATTTTTCTCAGATGTGTTAAGGGCAATTTTTCTTAAAATTTGAATTTAACACTCCAGTAATTAGAGTATTAAAAACAACCAGATTTTCAGCTGTTAGGAAATTGTAGATACTCTTCCATGGGCAACAAATGGGAGCTGATGAATATCAACCCTACCAAGCCTTTCCAGTTTGAACATACTTCAACATGATCACAGTCTTAGGTATTCAGTCATGCTTTTTGGTAAAATAAGTGTTTAGTGTGGGTGGGAAATACTATAGATAATTAGTATTTTAAATATTAATAATACTTTTTTTTAAACAATGCTACAACATATTAACTGCTGGTTTATATCCAGACTTTCCCTCTGGTGTTATGTATATTTAATTAAAACATACCAACATTATACCTCCAAACTTCATCAAACAAATACGCATATGTTTTCCCAACCTTTATTAGCGGCTGAATTCCCAGTTTTTGTGTTATGACCATTACACATAGCATGCTCCACACTGACCCTCCATCACTGATGAAGAATGAAACTTTTTCTTCCTCTCAAGAAACAGTCTAGGGATCACCACTGTCAGTAGTATTTCTGCCTCTCAGTCAACAGTTGACTGATCTGCCATTACAGGCTGGATTGATGGGCCGAGACCAACTGTATGAGGTTCAACAAGGCCAAGTGCTGGGTCCTGCACTTGGGTCACAACAACTCCATGCAATGCTACAGGCTTAGGAACGAGTGGCTGGAAAGCTGCCCAGTGGAAAAAGACTTGGCGGTGTTGGTCGACAGCTGGCTGGATATGAGCCACCAGTGTGCACAGTGACCAAGAAGGCCAAGAGCATCCTGACCTGTATTAGAAATAGCATGGCCAGCAGGACTAGGGAAGTGATCATCCCCCTGTACTCAGCACTGGTGAGACTGCACCTTGAATCCTATCTTCAGTTTTGGGTCCCTCACTACAAGAAGGACATTGAGCTGCTAGAGCTTGTCCAAAGAAGAGCAACGAAGATGGTGAACAAGCTGGAGAACAAGTCTTATGAGGAGTGGCTGAGGGAACTGTGTTTGTTTTGTCTGGAGAAGAGGAGGCTGAGAGGAGACCCTATCGCCCTCTACAGCGACCTGAAAAGAGGTTGCAGCGAGATGGGGGTTGATCTCTTCTGCCTGGTAACTAACGATAGGACAAGAGGAAAGGGCCTTAAATTACGCCAGAGGAGGTTCAGGTTGGATATTAGGAAGAATTTCTTCACTGTAAGAGTCGTTAAGCATTGGAACAGGCTCACCAGGGAGGTGGTGGACTCACCATCCCTGGAGATGTTCAAAAAACATTTAGGCATGGCACTTCGAGCCATGGTTTAGTGGGTTTAGTGGGCATGGTGGCATTGGGTAGACAGTTGAACTTGATGATCTTTGGGGCCTCTTCCAACTATAACAATTCTGTGATTCTATGATTCTGTAAAGCACAAAAATACATCCCAAATGCCAGAGGTACTGGAACCCAGAGTTCCTGTTTGCAAGAGCCACCAGTCAGAGGCTTAATCCTGATGACTGCTCTTCCTCTGTGTTGACTAACCTTCAGCTTTGCCTCTCCCTTCTCTAGGGATAACTGGCAGTTAGACTGTCCCACAGCAAAACCCCCTGTGCTGTGTCAGGAGTTAGTAAGTTTTCCATCCAGTAACTACTATCTCCTGCTTCTGGATGTATCTGGGTTTCCCAGCTGGGTGTCTGGCCCTGAATGATGAACATCTAAAATCCCCATTTTCTTCCCACTGTCCCTCCCCACCTCCTCCCATTAACTGGCCTTAACAAAGCCAAATGCTTCAGCATGAAGCAGGTGTGTTACACATGTGCTGTTGAACATCTGGCTAATCCTCTGTGGGGGCCAGAGAAGTGTGCAAATCCTAGAACGGGCAACACTCCAGGAAAAAATATGAATCACTAGCTCTGTAAGCAAACTATTTCTGGTCTCAATTGAAATCCAGGCTTACAGCTCTCTCATTCTCCATCAGCCCACTGAATTGGGGTTTTGATCTCCCTAAGTTTACAGACAAAGTATGCATAATGTGATTTATTTTATATACGTTCTAGAAAAATGTTCATTTATACATATGTTTTCACACCTTGAAACCATTATGGTCCCAAGAGTGGCATAGTTATAAAGAAAATGATCAAGAGGGAAAATGTCATTTTGGGTCTCAAATACTGCTGTGCATTCATGGCTTCCTTTGAAATTGTGGCATGTGTGCATTTGAATGGGTAACTTTTTCTTTCTGTCTAATGTGTGATTTTGATCAAACATATACATGAAATACCAGTAATTGCTACTTCCCTTCATCATGCTTCATACTGCTTTCATCAAATTGTATTTTTATAGACTTCTGTATGAATCATATCCTCACATTTTCGTCTTGCTAGTCCCTTGAGGATTTGTTCCAGATCAGAGATAAAACCAAAAGAACGTGTTTTCTGAATCTAATAATGTTGCAGCTCATGATGGTGAAAGGTTCATCTGGAGAACTGATCTCAAATGTCAGGATGATAGAAATCAAATGGAGCTAATGCTATGGCATTTAAAATATTTTTGGCCCAACTCTCTCATGAGCAAGTGGTGAGATTTTGATATCATCAAACTGAAACTTTTACTCTGATTTGATCTTTAATCAAGAGCCTCTAGTCTCAAAGTAACCTGCATTTAAACAGTATTTTTTCTGATGTGTATGAATTATTTTTGAAGATGTGGCCAGAAACTTAAATAGAGGGCTGTGTTCCAAACAGAACTTTGATTTGAGTCCATACCCTTTCTAAAGTTCTTAATGCATAAGTGCATAAAATGCAATGAACAGGGTAAAAGTCAACTTTTGTGGTGAAAGTCTTAGTGAGATTCTGCCTCAGAGTGAGAATCTCTGATTAACATTCTCCTTTGCTCAGACACAAGATAAGGCTTAGTAAATAACATTAAATCGTTACAGAGAGAGACATGGTAAACAAAGAGTATTTTTCATTGCTGGAAATTGCAGAGTTCTTGAGGAATCTATTACATTTATAAATCAACACAGATTTCTGCAAAATGAGTAATGACAGCATTAAAAAATTCATCACATCAAATATGTATAAATATGTTCTTTAATATTTGTTTGATTTTGCTTTACCAGAGGCATATTAAGAAAAATATATTCTAAGTAGAATTTTTAATGCAAGTATAATCTTAAATAGAATTCTTAATTCTTAAATAGAATTTTTAATGGAGCTACAGAGATGGGAGCCTAATGCTGTCAGTAAGTTATTAATTTTTCTTTCTTTTATTGAACTTGTGGTAGCTGGAATAGACTGTAGAAAGCTTTTTCCAACTTGCTGTCACAAATCCAATGAGGACCAGTAAAACTAAGCTAGCCGATTTATGTGATCTGTTTCACTCTCTCTTTCACAGGGGCAAAGGCTAGCAAGAGTAGCAAAGATTTCATCATGAACTAAACAAATTATTTCTGCAACAAAGTTTGATGTCCATACAAGTGTTTGCTTGGGAAAGTTTTGTATTCTAAAATCAGTAGGCCAAATTCACACTTGAATTAGTAAACCTCTGGTGTTGAAAATATTAACAGCAGCGTGTCGGTCGTTGGAGACAGGATGTCTAGTCTGATGTATTTCTTTAGGTAATAGCAGTAGACTGAAAGTAGGTTCTGTTCCTCAAGATCAGGATGCATCTTCCAAAGATTGTTGCATGATTTGCAGAATGGGCAGTCCACACTCCTTCTTCCCATTTCCTGTTTTAGAAGATGCGTAACGATGGAGTCAGATCTTTGGAATTGACCCAAAAGAGGTCAGTGGAGGCTCCCCAGCTATGCTGAGAGCCATTTAAGTGAGTTGGAGCACTAAAGGCTAGATTTAAAGAAGTGAAGGGCAAAAATAGTGTAGTTAAAAGATGTTTTCAAGGAGCTTGAAAGAAAGAAAACCCTTATGAGAGAAGTGAACAAGGTCAGATTAAGGTATTGTTTACAAAAGTTTTGCGAAAATGAAGAATGGTGCATTTCTGAAAGATGGAAGAAGTCCATGTGGCTCCTAAATTTTCTTCAGAGGTTCTCTACAGAAGAAGAGTTCTCGGCAGACAACCAGTGAGCAGTAAGTGAAGGGTATATGCATGTGGTTTAGAAACAGTAGATTTTAGGACCCAGGAATGATTTAAGATTAGACAGGTTTCTGACTGTTTCGGCAGGACCTGAAGACTAATAGCAGCCAGAGAAACCTTTCCCTGTCATGTTATCCTATTGTGGAAGAAACAGGTCAAACTTTACTGTTGTGCTTCAAGAGTTATACAGGACACCTCAGCAGACATTAAATTTTTCATCAGGTTCTATTCTCCACTTTTGGAATGGGAATTTTCACTGTTGCAGTGCCCATCTCATTTCTGATGTGCATCAGCACCAGGCAGACCTTACCTCACTCCTAGACACCAGCATTGCACAAGTTCTCTGCTTTGGGTGGACACAGATGTTTTTTTACTCTACTTTGCTGTCTCTTCTCCCCTCCTGCTCCAATGGCCCTCCAGCCTGCTTTTGCCATCGTTGCTATTCTTCAGTGCCTTTCTTAAATTGTGGGCTTGCTGTCTAGGGAGATCCCTTAGAGATCCATCTCCAGCAGCTGAATTCTTTGTAGTTAAAGGCAATCCATTTCAAAAAGGTGAATTAGGGGGCAAATATGACACAGCTGAAGTACTACAAAATTCTTTTCATGTGGCGTAGTGATATACTGTCAGAGCACCACCAAAAGCACACTACATTATTTGTTAACACAATAACCTGCAGAGTGATAGAATGTAAAGGGTTTACTGTAGAAAAAATACATATCTTTTTCAGCAGCAACAAGCAGCAGAGTGCTCGAGAATGACTATTTCAATTGCTTGATCCACTTGCGGGATCTTGGAGACCCCTTAAAGATGTCTTTCATTCCCTTGAGACAAATGTAAAACATTATTACCATGAACAGTATGTTTTATCAGTTTTAAGTCAGTAAACATAAAAGGCAAAACAAAGCCCAAGCTATTATTCAAAAATGGAAAAAATAGAAGTCTGGAGGAGATCTATACTCTTAAACCTGAAAGGTTTTTAATGGGTTTTAAAGTGAAAAAAATGGAATTGTGCAAATCTTGATGCAGGTTTCCTTGTGATGTATTACAGTTTGACTAATTGGTCATTCAGACTCTCTCATTTGTTTCACACTGTTTTTTTTATTTATAGCTATGGTTAACTGCAATAGTCAGTTTGTACTACACAAACTATGAGCTGTTTGTTTCATGTTGAAATCTTCAGTAAAAATCTGTAGAATTTAAATTTATACATAAATATGTACATGCATATACATATATAATAAAATCAAAGAAAACCTTTGAGGAAAAAATAAAAATAACTCCTTGTTTAAAATTCCTTCAAATAGTCCTTTACAGAAAGCTATTCCTGCTAAAACAAAAGAAAGTCCTTTTCCTTTATGCTGAAAGAAATCTTTTTGCATGTTGTCGTGAAGTAGACCAAGTACAAAGAAACATAATTCATGTGAAAACAAAATATATTACTTGTAGAATGATGCTAATTTTAACCTATTTTTAAAAAATAGTACCTTTCTACAAAAGCTATTCAGGCTTACTATACTGTTAATGCAATTTTACTTTTCGATGTTCAGAGCAGTTGGTGCAGCTTGCAGCATTGTGCTCTGTACCAATCAATTCTGCTGTGTAGTGGTACCGTTAAAAACAAAACAAAACCTAACTTTACCAGCATGGAACTTCTGGAAATAGGGTTCATTTATATTAACAATCTGTTCTATGCTTTCAAAGAAAGGAAAAACTGCTGTCTGGATTGATTTGTAAGATTGCTTGCTACTTTTTCATTTGGAGTCCTGTTCTAGGCCTGTTGCTCTGGTCATTTTCCTTTTTAAAAAGAAGAGGAGCTAATAGATTTTGAAAACAAATAAGTACAACTCTGAACTCATATTAATTCTGCTTGATCTCAAACCATGTATTTGGGTCAGACAAATTCATTTTGCAACTTTTAAACCTAAGAGTGTATTGTCTTGCCAATTGAGTGCAATGAATTGAAGCTTGATGATTGAATGCAACAAACTCATGCCAATTTTCTTTTTTTAAAAAAAGAAAAAGACAGTGCATTAGATTTTCAACACATTTTGAATACTTATTCTACTTCAGTTTTCATACATTCAAAATTATTTTTTTGGCCCCCATTCTTCATTATCATCACCAGGCATCTGCTAAGATCTCACAACTTTTTGATCCCAGATGAAAAGCGGCATAGGAAAGATAACAGGAGAGGACATTAAGGTACAATTAAGCTATGTGAAATTTGCAAGTATTACACAATCAAGTAGATTAAAAGAATATTACTGGGGTCAGCAAGTCAAACGCTTGAAATTTAAGAGATGACAGATTCATAGCCACACAAACCACCCAAATTTCTACCCCTTTGGGAATACACTGAGATAGAAAAATATTTATTTGCATTAAGGATGTTCACTCCACAGCTTTGGAAACTCCTGGATGTCCACAGAACAGTGTTGGTGGTATTGTTGCTACTGTACTGACATGGTGGCAACATTCTTAGCTTTGAACGACTGTGTATTGGGTTTGAGTGGAAAGATTTTGATAGTGGGGGGGCTACAGTGGTGGCTTCTGTGAG
>NW_009629441.1:0-9021 GCF_000690535.1 Cariama cristata
CTCCCTGTCCCTGTCTTCTAGCTCAGGGGCCTGGGTACCCAGAGAAAAACTGGTCTTACCATTAAAGACTGAGGCAAAGAAGACATTAAGTACCTCAGCCTTTTCCTCATCCTTTGTCACTATGTTTCCTCCTGCATCCAATAAAGGATGGAGATTCTCCTCAGCTCTCCTTTTATTACTAACTTATTTATAGAAATATTTTTTATTGTGTTTTACGGCAGTAGCCAGATTGAGTTCAAGTTGGGCTTTGGCCATTCTAATTTTCTCCCTGTATAACCTCATGACACCCTTGTAGTCCTCCTGAGGTGTCTGCCCCTTCTTCCAAAGGTCATAATCTCTCCTTTTTCTCTTGACTTCCAGTCAAAGCTCTCTGTTCAGCCAGGCTGGTCTTCTTCCCTACTGGCACATCTTTTACGATATGGGGATGGCTTGCTCCTGCACTTTTAAGATTTCCTTCTTGAAGAATGTCTAGCCTTCCTGGACTCCTTTTCCTTTCAGGACTGCCTCCCAAGGAACTCTGTCAACCAATCTCCTAAAAAGGCCAAAGTCTGCCCTCCAGAAGTCCAGCGTAGCAGTTCTGCTCACCTTCCTCCTTACTTCTCTAAGAATCAAAAACTCTAACATTTTGTGTTCACCATGCCCAGGACGGCCTCCAACCATTTCATCACCCACAAGTCCTTCTCTCTTCACAAACAACCAGTCCAGTGGGTACCTTCCCTAGTTCACTCTCTCACCAGCTGTGTCAGGAAGTTATCTTCCACACACGCCAGGAACCTCCTAGACTGTTTCCTGTCTGCTGTACTGTGTTTCCAGCAGACACCTGGTAAATTGAGGTCCCTCATGAGAACAAGGGCCAGCAATTGTGAGACTTCTCTCAGCTGCTTGTAGAATATTTCATTTCTCTCCTGGTTGGGTGGTCTATAAGAGATTCCCACCATGACATCTGCTTTGTTGACCTTTCCCCTGATTCTTACCCATAAACACTCGACCCTATTGTCATCGTCATTAAGCTCTAAATAATTGAAACACTCCCTAACATACAGGGCTACCCCTCTGCCTCTTCTTCTCTGCCTATCCCTTCTGAAGAGTTTCTAGCCATCCATTGCAGTACTCCAGTTGCACAAGTCATCTCACCATGTTTCCATGATAGTAACTATATCACAGTTTTCCTGTTGCACAATTGCTTCCAGCTTTGCCTGTTTGTTGCCTGTGCTGCGTGCATTGGTGTAGATGCATTTCAGTTGGGTTATTGATCCCGCCACCTTCCCCCCTTTAGGAAGAAGCCCTAATTCCTACATGACAGTTCCCAGGCACTTCTGTGGTTTCTAACACATCAGTAACCCTTGCACCTTTGCTGCCACATGGCTCTCCATTTCCTGCCTCCACTGAGTTGGCAGACCGAAGGACCTTGCTAGCACACCATCCCTCAAACACTGGTGTGCTGCCCCCAGGCTTATCTCTAGTGAGCGTGGTTTTACCCCTTTCCCCCTTCAAATCTAGCTTAAAACTCTTTCAACGAGCCCTGATCAAAAAATTCAAAATTCTGCTGATGACACCAGGCTCGGAGCCAGGTATTGATCTGCTGGCTTTTCCTGTTTCTTTCCTCATCATTCCCTGCAACTGGAAGGATAGAGGAAAGCACTACTTCTGCTCCTGATCCCTTAACCAGTTGTCTTAAGGCCCTGAAGTCTCTTTTGATTGCCCTTGGAATTCTAGTTGCAAGTTAGTCGCTGCCTACATGAAAAAGCAATAGTGGATAATAATCCAAGGGCCACACCAGGGTAGGAGGCTTTCTCTTCACATCTTTAACCTGGGCTTCAGGGAGGCAGCAGCCTTGTCTAAGAAGTGAGTCTGGTCTGCATATTGGGCCTTCTGTTCCCTTCGGAAGAGAGTCTCCTACGACAATGACCTGTCTTTTTTTCTTAGTGGAAGCAGTTTTGACGCAGGGTGTAGGCAGACTTAGCCTTGGTGACATCTCCACATTAGATGAAGCATCATTCTCATTGTTTGGTTCCACTTGCAGAGCCTCATACCTGTTCTGCAAGGGCACCTGGGAAGGTGGGGCAGTCATAGAGGAGACGTGCCTGCTGCATTGGGCAGGAACTTGCTCCTATCCCTCAAGTCACCGTGTTCAACCAGGCAGAGAGAGGACAGGGAATCCTCCATATCATGTGTCCCATCTGCCTGTTGAACCTGTCCCAGCGAAGGTAGGGTTCAGTTCCAGTAGTCTCTCTCTCTCTCTCTCTCTCTCTCTCTCTCTCTCTCTGACTCTTTGATACTCCCCAACCTACTCACCTCCTCCCGGAGCTCCGTCACTAAGCGGAGGAGTTCCTCTACCTGGGCGCACCTCTCACAGCTGGGCTCACTGGAGCTGTCTGGTACTGGTATAAGGGTAAGGCACAGCCTGCAGCCTGGCACCGGGGTGGCAGCGTGTTCCCACTGGAGCTGTCTGGGACACTGCATCAGTCGTGGTGGGTGCAGAGCTTAGAGAGGTCATGGCTTTCTGCTGGATTAAAACCATTGCTCTCTGGTCGAGCTGGCAGAGCTTCAGCGCCCTTCCTACACACCCTTCCATGCAAACTGCTGTGCAAACTGCCATACATACTGCGACACCACACCCTTGCTGGTATACCAGGCCTTGTTTTCCCACCCTCTTCGCAGTGCTCCTGATCACTAGCGCTCCCTAAGGGCTTCTCTTGTACGTGGGTGGGGCTTGGCTACCATTGCTCCTGGCCCCACCCGGGTCCTGTCAGCTGCTGTTGCAGGAGCTGTGGGCTCCTGATGCTTTCTCGACTCCCCCTGAGGTTCCTCCTGTCCAGGAACCCCCCTGTGCAATGCGGTAGAGCACTCCACTGTGGATCCTACCACCACTGGAGCTGCTTGCCTCGGCGACTGACTGACAATGGAACAATGCTGAGCAAAATCAGGCTCAAATACATGCGAATAAGATGGAGATTGTTCGGCTGTCATGCTCAAAATCCAAGAAATTATTGATTTGGAGCTTTCAGGTTCAGTTACCTGTTGGGAAAGTGATAAACAATGGTCTGTTCACATGAATACAGCTGAGCTGTGGCAGAAGATGTGTTGGATGCCTTGGCAATGAAGGGGAGAGAGCTCGACACCAACTGTGAACACTCTAACAAAATCCACGGACATTTGTTTCATGGGAGTTGGAACTCATCAGTGTAGAAAATGTCATCACAGATCTAATTAACGTCAGCCAATGTCTTACTTAATAGCAGTACTAACCTATACCATTATTTTCATATTCATCAGTGTTCCTAATGCATTGCTTTTTGGTATAAAAAAGTTTAAGTCAAAAGCCAGAATCAAAGATTTCTAGGTCACAGTGGATAATATAAACTTTTCTGTATTTTCCAAAGTCAGAGAAAATCCTCTATCAAATGTAATTTGCTCCCGTCAACCTCATTATGTGGTCAAAAGGTGCAAATATAAGGCAGGGACAAGGATGGAAATTTCTGACAGTGAGCAGAGGCTGGAGCGTTGGTGTTTACACTGTTCCGTCCAAATGTGGGTAAGTCAGAAGCTCATCTTCCACTGCAGTCTGGCTTTGTTATACTTTTTTTTTATTGTTATGGTCTTACTTATACTGCCAACAAAGCAGATTGTTTATGAACTGACTGCCTGAGTACACAGCTCATACACTTGCACTACTGTTGGAATTTTCATTCTGTGCATAGTTGGAAATAACTGCTGGCCAATTTTCACAGGCATGTCTCTCCAGTTATTACTTCTGAAGCATGACTCAGACTTTGCCATTTACATGCAAGTTTATTTTGATACATTGCTGAAATTCTTGTCTTTTGAGGGACAAACAGAAGAACCAAAGGATTTCTTTCCACAAAAGACCAATGATCCCAGCATTGAGCTTGAGTTTAAATAAGTTCACAGTAATTCTTAAGTAAGCTTTGAGATGGTGTTAGTGTTTTAACCTCAAGTAAATTTGTGTTAGGTTTGTAGGGGCTTCTAGCTATTTCTGTGCAATGAGCAGAGAACTCTTATTGACTTCTGAGTTCTTGATTTATGTCTTATATTAATATTTGGTTTAATTTTAAGAGGTACTGAATAAAAGGTGTAAATGGTGTGTGGGTTTGGGGGCATATTACTTATACAATCAATCTCTATTGAAATTGATTACATAATCAATGAACTGTTAGGGAGCTCTCAGTAATGAGTAGCTCGCAGACATGGTTTGTACTCAGACTTCCTAGGCCAAATAGGTACATCGTAGGTAATCCATTTTACCTCTGTTTTTACTCTATTCTCTGAAACACCCTGTGTGCTAAAATATTTGATTGGCTTGAGAAAGCAAAAAAAAAAAAAGGATAATCTTCAGTACTCCTAGAGCTGATAATGACGGTAATGTCCTTAGAAATCCTGATAATCCTCATGATTAATTTCATATAACACCAATTTTTAGTGATATTTTCTATTTACTCATTTATGGTTAAAGTTCTTAGTAATTTGAACTAACATAAAAATAAACTTAAATTTGACCAAATACAGCTAAATCCATTTAGAAATTCCTCCAAACTGCTAAGTGGTTATAACATGTTGTGGGTAGACTGGCATACTGACAGCTGTACTGCTTCCCAAGGAGAGAGAGAGAGAGAGAGAGAGTGCTGACTTCACTTGTTTCAGAAGCAATGGAAAATCTTTTAGAAGATAATGATGAACTATAATGATAGGTAAGAGAGCAAGATACAAATTATCAAGTCGACTTTCTATTCAGGCTGCTTTGTAGACTTCATCAGCACAACCGGCACGAAGAGGGCAGATAAAAGGTGAACACAGATTCTCGGTGCTACCCTTTATCTTGAAAAAATCTATTGCCACCATCTCAGAAAGATTATTTTTGTGTATGAGGAGCACCGAATCATTTAAAGAGCTGATACGTAGAGTGAATGACAGACTTTGTATACATGGTGAGACATTTGGGGTGATTTCATTTATACTCCTGGGGGAGCTGGGTTTGTTCTGTGAAGAACTGAGAGTGACCACATGCCAAAGGCACTCACCAATTTATAGACCCTCAGAGTCCTTGAGCTAAATCTTTATTATTATGCCCAGCTAAAGAAGAATAGCCAGGTTGGATCTGGGCTGGAATACATAAGCGAGGAGGCAGAAAAGCTGCTCCACAGAGTGACCCTAACAAGATTGCTTCAGGTAGATGATGTAAGAGGAGAAGATTCATTTGGTAGAGGCAGACATTTTTGACCCCAGTCACAAAAATCAGCTTCCAACTGTTGTGTATTTACCCATCTACAGTGTACTGCTGCATATAAAGAATCTCTGATAAAAAAAAAAAAAAAGGTGGTTTGTCCCAAAAAAGAACCTATAACCTCCCCTTCCACCCTCTCCAGTGGTCACTCTGTGTTTGAGTCCTTCTCAGACCCCAACAAAGCCAGCTCGCTGTGGCAAGGCTGGTCTGTTCTTGCTGCAGGACAAAGGTGGTATTGTTGTATTCTTTCCTGCCTTCCTCAGGCCCAGACATGTAAGACTTTTCTAGCTGTTCACATGAACTCTGAACTAGATGATGTTTCCGTTAATCAAAAAAAAAAAGTATTGTTGTCTTTCCTTAGGCTTTGCCTGACCTCAGTCTTCAGCAGTAGGAGGTTATATCACGGATATTGGAAAGAAGGAACATCATTACAGGGTGTCCTCTTACCACCCACCTCCCACAACTCACTGATATTTTCTCTACATGTGTATTACTTTCTAAGTGCTGTCTTTTATTTGGCTTTTGCTGAACTAATGTCTGACTGATTCAATGATCTTTAAAGTTAACCTATCAAAGCGGTTAAGATAGTTAAATCAAAATTTACCTGCCTACTCAAATTTACTTGGTACATTAGCTAGCTAAGGATTTTATATTGCACATGTTGTCTTAGCTTCTAATTCAGGAAGGTCATTTGAACATCAAAGAAATGCTGAATTGTTTATTGATTTCTTAATTATTCAGCGCTTGTGGTTACTTCTTTATATTCCACTATGTTGTTGAGGGTTTTTTTTTTTCCACTTGAAAGTTTAATAAACCAAAATATTAAAAACAAAACAAAACAATCTTTAGCCACACAAAGGGCAAGACTGTGATCTTGAAATCTTGCATTTCAAATATTTAATCTGTTAAAACTTCATTGGTGGAATATTTCCTCATTCAAGTAATTAGCTTTAATTTTACGTATTTGTATAGTATGTGTGTGTATATAAATACATAGATATATATATGCATGCATATATATCAGGATTCATCTCTATGGTACATAAACAGAGCAAAAGCAATTGTGAGGCAAACCTTTCAGTTTCGCTTGTGTATGAATCTGAAACATCTGATCTTGTTCAATAATTTTTATGGAGCAACATGCATAAGTAGTGATAGGTATTAAAGAAGACAGGATGCCTTTTCCAAAGCGGTTTGCAGCTGAGGTATGACTATATTCCTGTGCTGTCTTATATTTCTTATACGACTAATGAACTAATTTTACTGAAACATCTTTTGTGGAACTGCTGAAAAACTAAACTATTATCCTAAAAATGCTCGGTTCAATTAAGAGTGTGCATTTGCTTATGGAAGCAGAAATATTAGGCTTTTTTTTCCTCTTGATTACATTTAAGTTAGCGGAATTTCAGTGACTCATAGTCTCAATAGTGTAAGAAATACAATATTGGACATTTACCACATTCTTTGCATTATTAGCACAATTAATAGAATAATTTACACCAATTAATATATTTGACAATTTTTTTTCTACTTTTTTTTTTCCTTTTTTCATTATTATGCTGGACAAAGCTGGTCACATAAAAGTCAGCAAAGTTTTTAATTGAATTTAACTATGTATAGTTGAATGATGTTGATTATATCGTTTTCATTTGAACCTCTAATTATGGTTTGCCTGGTTGTTTTGTGTTCTAATTATCATCATACTTCAGAACAAACAAACAAACAAAAAATGTTGGTTTCCCATACAATCACTACTTACAGCAATTTTTGTCTATTGCCATAAACAAGATGAATCAAAGTACATCTTGAATTGTCAGTGTCCAAAATGGCATGATACTGAAAATAGTATTTTCCTGTCATCTAATCTGTTGAAAAGTGAGAGATCATTTAGACAACTTCGTTGTGTTAACTAATTTGCTGAATAATGATTCTCATGAAAATAAGAAATCATTTGCATTGGCTTGATCCAAATATCACTGCCAAAAGCAAACCTGCTCTGCAAACCTCCATTTCTTGATTCCTTGGAGAATAGTACTCTACAATTGCACTCTACTGCCAAATTATGTACAATAGTAGTTTCATGATATGGACAAATGTCTACTAAGGACTAATTTGAGACCATTAAGCTAATTTCATTTGCGACCCAAGCCAGATTTAAACCCAGGCACTATGAAGTCGACAGGCAAGAATATTAACTTATGGTATTACAAAACTTGCTCCAGGGCAGGAAGATCTCAATAACATTAAAAAAAAAAAATCTCTTAAAATTGAAATATGAATAATTTACAAAACAAGAAACCTCAACTAATAGTCTCTGTTCATATTCAATACTGCTGTGACCTGTAGGCTATATTACAGAAATGTGTTTTATCTGGTGCTACTTTTGCAGCAACTCATGTGGTAGATTACTGCTTTTAAAAAAGGCCTCAGTATAATTTTGCCAGGGTCTGTATGCATAGCAAAACCTGTACCTTTTAACTGATTGTGCCTGACTATTAGTCATCAGGAATCTGGTCCTGCAAAGCTCTCTGGCTGAAATTTCAGTAGGAGACTAGTCCACAGTGGTCTGACCTGTGGGTCATTCATACACATAAGCTGGTGTGTTAAAGCAGATGTTTAACTAAGGCAATACGATGTCCAGCTATTCAATACCCCAACATTGATTGTCTGGTTGAAGACCTGGAATTCAAGTCTAGTTAGGCACATAAGTTTCACAAGCCCTGTACAGCATAGCCGACGCAGTGCTTATACAGTTAGTAACCTGTTAAATAGTAGGGCATACTGATCTGCATGGATGCATGTGTCTCTCACAGTACTGCAGATTAATATCTCTGTGAAAGAGTTTTACAGTCTGAAGCAAGTTTCTTTACTGTCTTGGAAAAGCATCATGGCATTTGTTCCTTGGATTGTTTATCTTTTATTAATTAATTAACTGTCTATTATGAAAATATAAATAATCTTCTGCATTAGCATTTTAATCCAGATTAGGAATGTTTTTTAATTTTCCACTAGCCACACATTGTGGAGTGTTGTGCAGTGTATTAAAGTTCATAAATTGGATTAGTTTTAGAATTAAACTGAACTGGAAGATGGGCTACTGGAGAATAGCTCATGAATATTCGGTCCATGCCAGTAGACTAGATCCTGCCTTATGTAAAAATCCGCTGAAATGTTTATAGTTTGTGTGACTGTTTTGCCCTAAAGGCCCACTTCTATTGGCCCACACTGCTCAGAAACATCGGCACAGCCAAATACAGGGAAAACCTCAGATCTCTGCTCTCAGATAAATGTGTAAAAATTGGGCTACAGAGCCAGGATCTCTTTTGCTGGCTGGACTTGTGGTTCAATGGTCCTACTTTCTTGTTTGAATAGTGTTTCAGTTTCAGGAAGGAACTAGGAATTCAAAAAGTATTGGTAAGTCTTTTACTCGGAGTGTTTTGTAAGCTGTCATTTAGATGCTATGTTGTAAAGTCATAAATTCAAATCTACTGTGTCAGAATTGGACCTAATGGGTTGGGTTTCGGCCTCCTAAGTAAGGACTCTAACCATATATTACACAGTGAAAAAGCCCTGCTACTACAGTCTCTTAATTTTCTAACAGGTAAGGAACTTTTGCCTGAAACATGGAATCTAGACAAGATTTTTCTGAACTTTTCTGATCAAAATACCTGCATATACTTTAGTAACAAGAGCTTCTGAATCATATAACATAGATTGTATGTGACTCAATCCATATTAAATTACTATTGTTTAATCATAGAATCATAGAATCATAATGG
>NW_009629442.1:0-33435 GCF_000690535.1 Cariama cristata
AGGGAGGGAGAGAGAGAGAGAGAGAGAATATATACATATAATGAAAAGACTGTATCTTGCTAAATTACAACAACTAAAATTGTGCCTGGCAATTTCAACTGAAAGTCTGGAAACAACTCCTACAGTCTTAAAAGGACCATTTCCTTAAACAAAATTTATTATTAAAGGTTGATGAGGGGTGTGGGGGTGGAAATAGCCAGCTTTGCACAGGTAAAGTGTGCCATTAAGCAGACTGAAGACTAAAATAGTTCTATGGGACTGTTACAAGTTTTAATCTTTCTATTTAACCTTAAAGCTCTCTATCATGAATTCAACCTCAAACTACCTGATGGGTTGATTTGTTCAAGACAAAAGACAATCAATTCAGTATCTAAGTCATGAAGTTCTGCTTTCATGTTTTTCGTTTATTTTCTTGGTTTTCTCCCCTTAAGATGAAGTACAGTGTTTTACAGAACGTGAACTTTGTGTTAATACAAATAAATAGGAAAAAAAAGACAAGATACTTTAAAATTTTCAGCTGACCCTAATTATATTCTGTGCATTTAAGCCAAAAGCAAAGGATACTTGAAAATAATATAACTAACTCTGGATGCCATCTTCTATGCTCAACTTTAATTGTTTTTCTGAAGGCCATTTCAGCACCACAACAATGCTGCTAACATCTACCTATGACATATACACTATTACTTCTTTAAACTAGAGTTAAAGCTGACCAAGCTACAAATAAAAATAGCTGTAACTGTGAAAGCTTTCTACAAATAAATACTTTTGAGCAGAACTACAGAGTATTATAACACTGATAAGTCTGGAAACCAAAATTTCAGTACAAACATCTTTAATTTCTAGTACATTAAATATCTCAATAAAAGCTACACAGACTAAGATGTACATAAATATTTCTTTGGATGTGCATAGAGTTATTTTTTTTTCCATTAACAGGAACAGAACATACCAGATAAAATAAGTAGTTCAATAATTTCTGCATCTCCCAGATAGGCAGCAGCATGTAAAGGGGTCCTTTTCTCATTATCCTGTGGTAAGAGGGGGGAAAAAAGGTTTTATTTAAAATAAAAAAGTATGCTTTAGCATTCTGTATGAGTTATGAAAAAACACTGCATAAAAGTGCATCTTCCAAATATTGTACATGTTATATTTTAGAAAACATAATTACTCTAAAGACGTTAGTGACATTTACTAAGACAAGCATGCTTCTCCCTAAGGAACTCTTAATACCTACATAGTCAACTAGTGTTTTCCTGACATACACAGACTGACAGATGCTCATCACATCTTTAGATTAACCCATCAGTTAGAAATCACCATTCACTTGTCTCCAGAGGCAGGAACTTGAGGCTGTCCCACACAGTAAAACAGCACGTCACCTTCATATGCCACACAATTAGTGAGAAACTTGTTCTTTGGAAAGTTTAAAGTTAGTTTCAGCAGTTATTTTTAAAATAGAAAAGAAGTTGGAATGAGTAGGGGCAAAAATACTGAAATCCAATTTCAACTGTTTTATTTACTGTAAATAAGCAAAGAGAAGGTAGAGATGCAATTCACTTTGCAGAAAACACTCCGGAGCATGCAAGTAAGACCCAGCACTTTTGATTAGTTCAGGCTGATCTAAGGTCCTTTTGAAGGTACAAGTAAGAGAACTTCCTCAGCCATACACAATATATACTGATGATGATTCACTTTTGAAAGACTAGCATAAAATATTTCTCAACTCTTTCAGGATCAGTGCCAGTTTCCCTGCACCAGTTTATAGCTTAATCAGAAAAACAAGATCATTTTCACATCACAGTGTGATAAAAATGAACAAGAACCAACCAGTTTGCTCTCCAAGGGAAGGTGGCTGAGAAATCAGAAAAGAGATGGATCATCAGTTGGCATCCTTGTTCTGGTCTAAGTTCTACTAAAAAGACCTAGACATCTAAGTAGAGTTTCAAACACACCAGGGGTGAGGGATCAAGATTATAAAGAGCAAGAAATTTTAAGTCACAAGACATTTATATTAATTCAACTGTTGCATCAGAACTATAGTAAAATTAATGCACATTTTAATTGACGTTTTATCGTGGAAAGCATTCCTCTCCCGTGCCAAAATAACTCTATTCAGTGACTCCCTACTTGAGAGCTAGAAGCATACAAGAAGAAAATTAAAGTTCATGGCAGGAGAGATCTGATAGTGAAACTAGAGCTGAGACCCAAGAAGTCACTTCTAAAACATAGAAGACAATTTCAGAACTTAGAAGATGCAACCCCTCCCAGGACAACAGCACCACACATGCAACTCCCTGCCCCAAACAACCTACTCCCTCTCTTTAGTCCCTGCTCAGAAAAAGTCAAAGTTACAGTCACCATCTTATCAACGTTTTCTACGATAATTTTTTGAATTACACACAAGTAATTCCAAATTGAGCAGTGCAAACCTGATACTGATGCATCCTGAATAAGGAATCAATACTACTGACTTATCACTAACACCACATAACACCTCACAGTACCAGCTACTTGCCAGTATGTCTCAAGAGCAGATTACATATTTATGACAAAAAAAAAGACAGCCCCTGGCACCAAGGACTTGCCATCTAGGGTGGGGAAAAAAAAAAACACACACCAAAAAACCCAAACAAAACACACAGAGAGGAAGTGCAAGGGAAAAAGTAATACACATATTAAACTTGTTTCCCCAGCCCAAAGGCAGTAACGACCGACCAGCAATGAAAATCAGTTTTCATTCCTCCAGCCTGGAGGAACAGAGCTACTACAGCTAGCTAATATTCTGCAACCCCATTTAAGTCTTTTTGATAATAGTAAAGCGCCTATAATCTACAGATTAAGGAACACAGAAAAATGAGTATGATATTATACTGTCTGCAATTTCATTGTAGAATCAGAGAAAATAAGATGGGCCATCAGTACGTCCTTCTGTAGAGACAGTATTCACCTCACGAAAGCAAGCAAAAACTGCATTCCCCACTTCAAGGGCAAAACTCATTACTATCAAAATTTTCATCACATTTGTTGTGGTGTTGGTTGGTTGGTTTGGGTTTGGTTGAGTGGCCTTTTTTTGGTTTGAGTTTTTTTTGTTTGTTTTGGGTTTGGTTTTTTTTCCTTCCTTTTTTTAACATCTCAGTGATAGAAGTCATGCAAAGTGACCAATCTGATATAACCCATCAGAAATCTTCCAATAAAATGGTGAGGGGAGCTGTTTGTCTAGAAAAATGCTAATCACCAAACCCCAAATATATTTTCCTGAAACATCCATGGTCCAAATTTCTGATAAATTTGAGTCACACTTCTCCAAAAATCCAACCTCTACTAACAGAAACTGTTGAGCATCCTGAAACCATGAAGATACAAATATGAAAGCAGCTCAAACACAAGCAACATTTCCACTCCAGTGCTCCTTTGTTTCCAAGCTGTGTGTTTCCAGTCATGCAAATATTTCATTTTTGCTGCTCTTAAGCTGACAGCTTGAAAATACTCAAAAGCCCAACTCCCAGCTCTGCAGGAGGGAGTACAAACTGGGAGGGTAGGTATGCAGGGGGCTGGCAGAGACTTCCCTGTCCTGCAGCCCAGGGCAGCCCTGCTGGGATGCTGATGGTTTGTCATCTTCTGCGCCAGCTCCACACTTTGCTATTTCAACAGTCCAAAGCCCCAGGGTCTCTATCCACAACTTTTCTGCATGCTGAGGGTGCTTTGACAGAAGCCCTGACTTTTTTTTCTCCCTAGTTTCACAGCTAGCAATTTTTGATGCTTCCAAACAATTTTTTTTTTTTTTTTTAAGGTTAACTTTTTGTGAGAAAGTTTTTGGTTTGGTCTTTAAAACTGAACAACTTTCTGTTTTTCAGAACTTCTTACAAAGCAGAAATGCTGCATTCAGCAAGCTCTCATCAGTATGCAAAAGTCTTTGCTTCCATTAAAAGAAAATTCTGATTTTGTTCCATCTAAAGTCTTACATTGTATTGGTGAATTTTAATAAATGAAATCTGAGTAAAATTAAAGAGAATTCTGTATTTTAAATACTAACAAAGTACTACTATACAGATAAACTACTTTTTATTAAAAACCAGGAACCATTTGATGAACAAATTCCATCTGCAAATACAAACTACTGCATATAAAGCATTACGGCAGGTAACACTAATCAAGCTTTGAGTTTTAACAAGCAGCTTTAGAAGCAGACATCTCGCAGCACTGATATATCATACTAATATAAATATTGGACCTAGTGTTGTTCCTTTAATTTCATAAACCTAAATGACACTAAAAGAAACATTTCAAAAGAGAAGGGGTTTTGTGCATAAAAGTCACTGTTACAGAGAATGTAAAATCTATCACTGCTGGTACTATTTAATTCCAAGTATTGCAGTATTACTGTGGTATTTGACAATACAGAAAAGTACGTGTTGTGCCATCTTCATTTTCCATTTTCCATTTTCCAAAAATCTGCAAGGCAAATGGGACTATTACAACTTCAAATCAGCTGTAATGTAAGGAAACACATCACACTAATTACATTAGGTAGGTTTTACATAGTTGAAAGAGAATGTTGGTATTCCAGTAGAACAATAAAGAAATTTCTATTCCTAATAAGAAACTCCTAAGTTTAAATGCAGATACTGGTCAACACTGTCAACAAACTAAAAAGGAATAAAACGGCTTGGTCCAGTTTTCAGAATGACAGTTCTGTGTCACAAAACCCACAACATCATATTAATATGCGCCTTTGGATTGCATTACATGAAAAACATATAATCCTTCCATTCGCAGTACTTCCATTTCTCAAGTTTCCCAAACATTTCATCTACATAGGAGTTTCTATAAGGATTACGACACAAAAAATGCATGGAAGAAGGCCTTATGACCCCATTAAAACCAAATTTGGAATAAAGTGACAGGGATAGGAGTGCTACGAGTTTCTTCATAACGCCCCTAACCTAGAACAAGGGTAATGGCACCTATGTTTCATTTTACCTAAAACATAGGCTTTAATCATTTTGCTGGTTATTTCATGGATCAAAACTTCCACAATGGACAAATCTACGGGTACTTTAAACATGCAGCATTTAAATCTACCTCTTTTTAAAGTAGTAAGTATCCTTTGAGATACAACAATTTATTCCTGGTTTGATTTACAATTGATTTAGAAGAACTACATACAACTAGGGAGAGTTTTAAGGAGTCAGATGCCTTAAAGGCAGATCTCTGTTAACCCGTACATACCCAGAAACACTGCTGTAACTTGACTATGGCTTCCTCAAGAGTATATTAGAATATAATTCAATTTGCCCTTCAAATAGTTCAACATCTACTGATCTGAAATCTTTGAATTAAAGTATTTTTTGGAAAAGCATGAATGCAACTTCCCCCTTCATAAAAACTCCTCTTTATCCTATCTGCTCTTCAAAACCAACTTTTGCAATAACACTTTAAAATACTCCCATTATTTCATAATCAAACTTACCAAATATCATTTAAAAGGTGTTTTCTGCTGTATCACTTGTCAGCTGTCTGCTTCAATACCATCTGTTCCTGGCAGAAATCAACCCTAAATACATAATCATAAATCCTGAAAGAGTTTCAATTCCAACGTACCCAGTAATAGCTTTAATAAATGTTCCTTGTAAGTGAAACTATTTTTAAATATAACACTTCACTTAGTGTATTTTTCAGTTAGGTTAGAGAGAGAGAGGACTATTCAACCAACATGATTTGTAACTCCAGGGTTCACAGATAATGGATAGGCACACGATTACAGAATAGTTCCAGTTCTTTCATAGTGTCTGATACCACAGAGGTCTCTGCCAGTGTGAAGTCCCAGTGCTACACTTGAGGGTCACTAGAACACTGGATTTTATTTGCAGATTTTGCTACAGTTTTTTAGAATTATAATTTCATAAGGGAGACTAACCGTCTACTCTAAATAATTTTTTTGTTCCTCCACATAAAAAAAGAATACATTCAAATATTTGGCTTTTATGTTCCAACTTTAAACTTCACAAAAGTTTAGTTTAGGTACATCGTTCTAATTGAGGCCACTAACTCTGGAAGTATGTCCGATCACAAAGTGGTATCTTAAAAACACATAGCTTAACTAGAACTTGAAAATTAGTTGTATTATTGTCAACTGAAAGTATAAGAAAAAGATTAAGCATTAGGTTTTCAAAACTTCTAAGTCTGTGACAAATTAATTTTGTATCCCTACCCTGAGTGTAATTAATCTGCTATTTCTTTAGATTTTTTTTTTCCAGTATTTCTTATCTCAATTCTCAGAACTCCACATTGTCAAAAAAATTAGCAAACTTCTAACTAATTTTGGCTAACATAATTTTTAGAAGCAGACCTCTATTTTCTCACCATATTTCAAATTTAAGATGCAGCTCCAATGTAGTGAGCAAGCCTAACAAGCTACAATAATGGTCTTTTGCATTCTTAAAAACAGGAGGAGCGCATGCCATTAACCACAAAAATAATACAGATTATATAGCTAACCACAAAGTATCCTTTGAAGCCAGACAATAGGTACACCGTAGCTGAAATGACCAGATTTGTCATGTGGACTCTACTAATTTCTTTAACTAATGCTCACTCTACTTTTGCATAAACACTTGTGCTGCATTTGAAAGAAACTTTTTTTGAAAGCCGAGTATTAAACTTTCACTAACAAGACTTTATCACAACACATTACATCTCAGGACATATCCTCTTCATGCCATCTATTAGGACAGAGCAAATCTAGACTTCCAGGCAATCACAAAAAAAACTTGAAGAGGAATCTCTGCCCTCTTGCTCATTATAACAGCAGTAACCGATGACTTTAGAGACCTTGCCTTGTAGGAGAAAAGAAGTGTCTTTAGCAATGAGGGTCACTTCAGCTGTAATCTGCCAAACCCCAGTGTTGTTTCTAGTTAAAATCTTCAGTACCAATGTAATAGTGCATGCTCTTTGACTTGATTCTAGATAATAACAATAAAAACTGTTACACTGTGGATTAAACCACTAAATCATTTACTTGTGAGTGCCACTGTAGCTTGTGGAGATCTTAAAAAAATTAGATGGCAGCAGTAGGTATACAGTAGAAAATAACAGGTAAGTCAGAAGAGAACTACAAAGCAACCTGGAAAAAAGTCACAGAAGCACCATTTTAGGAAGGACCAAGAGTTTATACAAACACACAAATGTTACTAAGCATGCATGTTCCTCAAGAACACAAGCTCACAATTTTTTTAATTGCCACAAGGAGAAAAAAAAAAAGAAATCCCACAAAGTAATTGTTTGTGGATCTATCTTCACACACAAAGCAACAAGCAAGCACAGTACTTTTAGCATGTTAGAAGAAAAGACTATTAGCTACATAATGGCAAAGGAGACACCAACTCTCCTTTCCAAAATTGGATTTTTCCAAATCAAAATCAAATGCTCCGCAACTACAAATGGACAAACCATAAAGCTGTTTAGGTTTTGCATATGGGCATATTTCAGAACCAGGACAGAAGTTTAACTTGAGTGTGGGTGAATAGGCAAAAGTAGGAGGAACCCACGCTGAGTGGCATTAAAAACTACAGAAATGGACAGTCTTATCTATTCTGATTTCATCACTAATGGCAGTGATAAAAGGCTAAGAAATTTGGCTATAAAAACTTTTGAGCTAGATCCACATTTCCACTATGAGAAATGAATGAACAAGAACAACAGAACAAACATTGGTCAGGAATCCTCCTTCCCTGGGACAATAAGGTGGTGTGCCACGCTGAGAGCTTTAAGAGGGAAAAAAAAATAAGTATCACAGACACATCCTGAACTGGAGTTTTAGGGTCTGTAACAATGGTGACCAACTGTACTGCACTTCATAACAACTGTCCCTTCGTTTTCTGGGTATTAGAACACCCCAGGCAATCACGTTTCTTCCTAAAGAGTGTATTTGAAGTCTTACAGAAAAATAGCAGGTCAAACATTTGAGTTTTACATTTACCTAGAGGAGAGCAGAACAACACTGCCTGTCGCATACTATGCCACATTACAGGGACACAAAGATAAACGGGAATCCCCGCCAAGGAGGAGGCAGGGAAGAACTCACATTGCATGACTTTACCGTCTGGACATACTTTGCACTCCCAAAAGCATCCTCTGGGCATTTTTAAAATGGAATTTCTGCAATCAAATTTGAAGTTCAAGTTCACAGAACAGTAATAAAATCCATGGAAAATAACAAAACTAAAACTGAGAAAAAAAAACTATCTTCACTGAACCATTACACACAATTCATACACAAAATAAAATCTTATAAATAAAAAGCATATTGAAAGTTTGGTTCTCTTCTAAAATGCCTGAACAGTAAGAGCAATCTGGTGGGAATCACTGAAACTAAGTTTGCACGGAAAAAACATCAAGCATTCATATATATTATAGTGACATATTATATTGGAATATTCACTTGTATTCAACCACCTCTTCTTAAAAATTCCTTTTTAAAAACAAATAAGAAAGATCAATTTTATTTTTCTAGTATTTTTGTTTTTAAGTAACACTTGGAAATATCTTTAATACAAATTGCACAAATATCATCAAGAGTTCAGGTTACGCAAGCAAACACCAGATGCCAAAGAGCTCTTGTCCAAAAGGTGATCTGGTCTTCAATATCGGCACCCAGTGGAACAACTTGACAGGAGGAGGATGGGAGAAAATCTGCTGGTTTAACTTTTATTGAATACCAAACTTTAGTGTCCATAGCAACTTAAGGAAGTGTCATTTTGAACGCAAGTTGGTACTACACTACAAAAAAGACTGGCAAAAATGGAAACTGAAGTTCAGAACAATTCATATTGTTAAATAACACTATTCTGAACATCGTTTCATAAAATTAACTCTTCAAATGCTAGCTGTCTCACATCACCAGCATTAGGCACAAAACACCATTCAGGTGTAACTGTTTGAAGCCCTCTCCACTTAAAACAGGGGCACCAAGAGAAAGACACACAAAAATAAGAAGACGTGAGTCACATTTAACGTGAGGAACAGCTATGGAGCTTCAAATCCATCTATGACTATGATTGCTGGACCTCACAGCCTGCTAAACTTTCAATCAGAGAATGAGAGTAAAAATTTCTCATTTAAAGATGTACACTTAAAAAAATACAAGTTATTTTGATGCGGTTAAGATGTTTAAACAGTAAGAGTCGGTTCACGAGCATGTCTTCTTTTCAAGAAGGCCTTTTTGAAGTACTACATCTTAAAAAAATATGCTGTTTTACTAAGAAAACAGATAAAATTTTGTAGAATATAGAGTGTTTCTTTTTTCATTTGGTTTCTGGAAGACCATTATTTTTGCCTGCCAATGACATGAGAGAATGAAGTTAAATTTCTACTTTTGTTAGAAGTTATGTTACTCCTAAAGGTCAAAAATTATCAATAACAACATATATGAGGACAAGAGGGCTTGAGGTATTCTGATAAGACATTGCATCCTTATTTCTCGGAACTAAAGAGGTACACAGCAAGAACACTTTTTGACTTGCAGTTAAGTATTTCAAGAGACGTATTTTGAAACAACCAAACATCTGTGTATTTTTCCACTTCCAAGTAATTCACCTCAAAAACACCTCTCCAACTGTTGTTTTTTGAAAGTACTATGTCAGGGTGCTTTCTGGAAATACGCATCTTCTCATATCCTTTAACCTTTATGTTCCACGCAGGTTTTGTAATGTTGCTGCCACTGTTATAATTCTCACTGGTCAGGTTTTCAAACTCATGTACAGAACAAGCACAGCTTGTAAGACAAGCTGAACCTAGGTCTCTCTTCTATAAAAATGTCTACATAACTTCTTTTGCCCAAATTATAAAGGCTAGAATTCCTTGTGAGTGAACTCAAGCACCCATTTGGGTATTGGATAAAGATCTGAACAACTGAGCAGGTTTTATGAGCTGCTCCCTTTCACTGGAAGTTCCAACATTGAGAATTTGGTCCCATTTATCACTAATAAAGGCTACTGAATTCTTGCCCAATACATAGAACAAATAAAGAGCTATTCTCTACCCTTTGGTAAGAGCAACTTGATCTCACAGTACAGCTGATACATTTTGGATGTATTTTCCTTCCTTTAACGCAGGAACTACAGCAACTTCTAGGGCCAAGACTATTTGTTAATATACTAAACCGGGGACGGGGAGGGTGGTGGTGGTGGGGGGGGGGGCAAACCCCCCATCATTAAAATTAAAAAAAATACCCACCCACAAACCATGAACTTCTACAGTATTCAAAAATAGGCTATATTTAGAAAAACAGATACAATAGTATCTCATTAAAAAATACTTTCCCTTGGCTCTACTCTTCCCAAATGCTAAGTATATGATTTGTAAACATTTACCTGGTACATACGGCAGAAGAAAACCCCAGCTTTTAATTGGAATGCATTTGCTGACAAGAAAAATTATAAACAACCCTGGAACTGTTTTTGAAAAAAATAAAGCAGTATGTGAAAACAACGGACTTTCCGTAACGAGAGGACAGTGATGCAGAGGCCATTACGTAATGCAGCCCATGCTGGTAGAACGGGCTGAGCCAGCGACAGCGACTGCCTCATCTTACTCCGTCATCTAGCTCCAGTATTTGAGGACACAAATAAGAAAACATGCCAAGAGAGAAAACAGTACAATACAGGCTCTGTTTATGCTCCAGTGAAAGATCACACCACACTAGGTAAGGTATGCACATCTCCACCCCAGTTTAAATCCACATTACATTCGGGCCAATGACACTTTTGTTCAGAAAAGGCTGGGGTTTCTGCCTTTTTCATTGCAAAGGCTAGTGCTAGAATGACAACCCTATATGTGTCTGATGTAAATCAGGTATTCGTCTCACTAACTACATTGTCTTGGTGACAGGAAAAGATGTAGTTTTCAGGTTGTGTGTTTAACGTTAGCGCCTCTTCTTAGAGCAAGCTAAAACATCTTGCTTGCGTGTGTTAATAGCTTCATACAGTAAAGTCATCTAGCTGCAATACACAAAGTCCTTCCGTTAAAGAGATCCTTGCACTATTCTGAACATCTGACTCAAAGTAGCATACAACACAATCTACGCTAATACAGAGACAAACTGTTAGGCAAGAAAAATCCTGCAGAGTATGTCTATTCTGAAGAATGAAAATGAGAGCCAAGAAAACTCTCCACCCAACAATAAGTGTCTGCAACAGAAAATTAAAAGTCCCCACATTGATCACAAAAGAAACCCAACAGAAAGCCTCTGCTACGAGGATCAAAACTCCTCCAAAACTGCTGGTAACCTTAGGATCTAAGTATTTTATTTGCACTATTCCTTAGGCTAAGTTGATAGTGGATAAGCTTGAAAGAAAGTGACATTATAGCAAAAGCTAACAGCGACTAAAGCGAGACATTTGCACTCCTTTGAGACAATAAATTGGCATTGTGTAATTTATTTAGAAATTACCATAATTACATATATACATATGTATATAACTAGTATTTCATGCAAATAAAAACTGAAATTGATGACCAGGAAGCATGATAATAAAGTAGGACTTTAATACGGACTGAAAAGAGAACAGAATTCCAGTGAATTTGGATACAAAAACGTACAGGCTGATAGCACAGGCCTAAGAAAACTCCCCTCAAACTTCATATTCCAGACAGACATTGTGTCTGAACTTTTGAGGCATACTCTTCAGTAAGGACTCTGAGATCCCTCATTGCAATGAACTTCCAGTTCATTTGTCCTCAGACCTGACACCAGTATGAGCCTTTCCAGTCCCTACAGCCACACACCGAAGGCCGACAAGAGCCCAGCTCCTTGGGCGTTTATGGGATAGCCTTCCCTACAACATGCAGTGAACAAATGAGAAACACTTTCTTTTCCCAGTTTTTGATATCATCTCCCCTTTATTAGAGCAGATTTAAGGAACTTAAAAGGTGTATCTAACCTTGTATAGAGCCTGTGTACAAGGGCCAAACCGGAAAAAGGAAATGATGGTGTTTACTGATACTGCATTAGATATTCCACAGTAGGTATGTAAAATAGCTTTAACCACTTGCAAAGAGGAGAAATTTGTCTTCTTCAACGGTATGTTGCATATGCATAAAGAGTTTCCACCTAGAAAGTTACTGCAAATAATCAGTAAAATCAAATCCTATCTTGCTATTACCAGCAATGCATTCTTTAAGGACTGTGTCAACTTTGGAAGCTAATGCACATTAAATCTACTGAGCTTTTTTCCTTCTCTCTGCTCTTTCAGTGGGGATGTTCTGTTCTCAAATACCAATCCTTTGCGTGACAGGCACAGCAACTGCCAGGAGTAACCCCAGTAAGCTCTAACTATTCAAGACCTTGCCTCTAGCTTGTTTTGTAAAAGCGGCAGGAAATGCAGAACTTCAATTATGCTTTGAAGGTTATGATCTTAAGAAATAATCACTAAAAGTAATATGGCAAATCAGACATGATCTACAAAATCATTATCACTGAGAATCACACTGGAGACTCAAACTCAGAATTCTTGAAACATATTTAAATTTGATCTAATTATTCATGGTTCTCTGCAATGTCGATTTTTCAATGTTAAAGAAATAACATGACTGAAACAAAACCTGTCCGTCAAATCCCCAATTACCATAAAACAAATTCAGTGTACAGCCAGTACAGTAAAAACAGTGCCATGTAGACATCCAAGCTTGTTTCCCCAGTTTAGCAAACAGTATAACCATACTAGCATAGTACTAGGCGAGCTTACTAGACCTGTCGAGAAGGAGGATATATTAGCCTGAATAGCACACCACATTAATGTTAATTCATACTAAGTCTCTAAAGATTCTACTTCTCATTACCTGTACAGGGCAGCACCATGCCATGTAAGTATATTCTTCTTTTCAGAGAGTCCTACTCTTTGCAATGGTAACTTCTTGAGAGTTACCATCCACAGAATCCACTGTACCAAGTAGCAATTTGCTGATGTTAGTCAGATTATCTCATTACTCTGTTGAAGGTTCGTTTGTATCACACTAATAAGTGTGATAACTCAATACATCTGAAAATGTCATTTGCACAGGCTAAATACAGTGTTATCGACATGAAGCAAGGAATTATTCCTCTTTGGATTGGCAAGGTTCTCTCATTAAGAGTTTAAATTCTGAAGAAAAAATGCCTCATTATACAGATTTGTATTTAAAACACTCTGAATCTGTTTCTACACCACAAGAGGAACTCAACACCATTTGGACAGACTTTATACTCAGGCTGAAAAACATGATTCACTCTAAAACACTAAAAAGGAAATAAGATATCTGATTATTCATTACAGATGACATGCTTGAAAAACATTCCACACTAATGAACAGGAAATCCACAAATTTACTGTTACTTAACTTTAAAGAACTGCTATATTACGAATTAAAACCTTCTTTGAGTAGCTGGTGGACACTCTTTGCAATATACCACTTGCAGCAAGTTTCCACAACACTCAGAAGAATTAGGTCTCCAAAGTTCTCCGTTTCTGGAATCAGTCAGGCTTCAGATCCATGAATCAATCAGCTTCATATCAGATCCTTCAGAAGCAGAAGCAGCTTTCCTATAGGAAAAGCTTGCCTACGTTCCCTGCAGCAAAGTTTCTTTTTATCCCTTCAGATACATAACATGAACATTGATGTTTTTAAGAACTGACTTAATTCTTTAGCAAAATAACCCCCGGACATTCCCGTATGGTAGTGCTGAACTCTCTCTATTCCCTTTTAAGGGACCTCATTAAAACTGGAGCATGTTTAGTGGCAAGATGTTTTACAAACTAACTTTGTATCTTGTTAATAAAACACCACACACATTTGCCAGTGCTATTCACATAATGCCCTTCTAAAAACCAACTCCTACCTTCTTGCATGCAAGATACTTCAGCACCACATTAGAACTGATGCATGGCTATAAGTCCTGAGCAGGCAGAACCTGTTCCTGTCTGTGCAGGACCACAAACACTCTCCCAAAAAGTAGGATTCCTCACAGATTTTTCCTGCTATTCTTCAGATGTAAAGAAACTTCAATGAAGTGAACAGTTTATAAAACAGGAGAGTCTCATGACTCATCATTTCATCAGGTTGGTCACACAGGAAACGGGGGTTCCTGTTTGTGGTGGAAACATTAAGAAAGTTTAGTACAGAGACTATCTAGAAGCAGAAAGCAATATGGTACATTGAGACACACACTGATCAAAAGCCCAAGCAAAAGTTTAAGGAGAAAGAAACATCTTGCTCATGTTCTACAGCTGTATTTCATTAGAAGTCCATGGGCAAACAGGATAGAGGAGTGCTACCGTTAAGTCTCTGATACTATACACTATTTTCTTTGCTCCCATACATACGAAAAATATATTTACATATACCTCATGCAAAATGAAAACATACTACATTAAATAAAGCCATTAATTGCTTAAAATGGCTCTATCCAATTACAAAAGCGCTCTCATTTCTTATCAGAGATCTGTTCCGAGTAAGAGATAGGTAGAATTATTGTTATTTAGATAGGTAACAAAACCCCTTCAATAAACAGTTAGCAGTGGAAGCATCTGAAGGCACACTCAGCTTGTTTTGTGATTTATGCCCATGCTGACCCCACCGGCTCTCTCTCTGCGGAGTCTCACTGCTCCCCATTTGCCCAAGTCAAGACTTCGACTCCGCTCCAGCACCTGAAGTTGGGTTGTGGGTTCCAGGCAGAGGTTCTGCACTGACTCAAGGCTTGTGTTTCCCAGCAATGGTTTTGTACTGGAGGCATTCTCATTATTAGTATTTGTTTATACAGGAACAATGTATTTCCTCTCCATTCTCCTACAGTTATTTCAAAGGGCTGTTCTCAATGTCAATTCATTATATGCTTACTGTCATTAGTGTTAGATAAACTATATTTTTAAAAAAAATATATAAAGTGTGTGTATCTATACAACTTGTATGCATACACATATATAGGTACACACAAATACATATGTGTCTTTTCAATATACAGTACTTTTTTGCAGGAAAACTCACAGCGAGTCACTGTGCTTATAATCCAAAGGATGAAACTGAATTAAAATAACTAGTACCAAACTCTAAGTTGTAACTCATCCTGTGTTCTCATCATATTGAAATACCTTTCAAACTCAAATACCTAATTTTATCCCCCAAATCTGCTACACTCTAAATTGGAACTAAAAACGAGATCACAAATAATGTTCAACCAAACAGAAACCCTTCTAGTGGAAAAAACTCAAACAAAGTTGAACAGAATTTTAAATAAATAAATAATTTGGAAAATTAGCAAGCAGTTTTAAAACAATTTTCCTCTAGACTTGATCAATAAAACCTGAGGCTTTTAATCTTAAGAATCACACTAGCTATAACTAGCACATTATAAAAGATGGGAAAATAAAATTTGTCCTCATTCTATATCTCTCTTGGGAAAAAAGTGTTCTCAAGAAAAGAAAACATGCAAATATTTCTATGCACTTTATTAATACATCAGTAGTCACCATTTTTCACTAAATTTTTCTTTGCTACGATTAGAGACTCAAGATAATAGAACATTTTTTCAGAGGTCGTAAATTTAAGATTGTTTTTAATAGGTCTAAATTGTGCAGTCCTCCAAGATACTATTACAGATACACATTCATGTTGTCAGTCTAGATAGTTCAAGTTACAATTAAAGTGTCTCTTTATTAAATGCTTGTCTGCAGTTGGAAACCAGCAAAAGACACAAAAAAAAAAGTGACCGACACTTTTAATAAAGAAAAATGCATGCCAAATTGAAACTCTCTAGCAGTGGCCACAGCTAAGAAAGGAAAAGTTCATGCCCTGACCTATTAAGATAGGAACTAAAAAAATAAACAAACTGTGCTTTTCAGAATATTTTATTATTTTCTGGATACCTTTTTAATTCCTCCCTCACATTCAAATCAGCAAACCAGAAGCTAAGAGCGTGGCCTATACAGTCTGTCCTGCCAGGGAATACAAGATGCTGCTGCTCCACAGCACCAAATACGCTAGTGCAAGTTCTCGTTGCCAACTCCAGCTGCCAACAAAAGAAGTTCTTCATGCAAATAGTCTAGGTTGCCTGCAGGAACCTGATCAAATAAATAGTCACCAACACTGGGTTCGATACACGCCTGTGACAAACAGGCTACTTGGCAAACCCATAACCTCTCACCTCTTCAGAAACACAGCTTGAAGAGTTAACAACTGTGCACAATTCCTGCTTCGCCTTTGCTACATCATGCTAGCTTTTAACTGCTATTTATTCTTGCCAGTTTAGATACAAAAGCCACTCGGTAGCTTTGCTCTGATTGCCAGAAGCTTTCTCTAGTAACAAAAGGTGTTATAGATGAATGGGCCTGGAAAATTATTTCCCTGCAAGCATACTCTGGGTGGACCAAATCACAAACCATCACAGAACACCACAACCCTTTTTTTCTGATCAATGGTCTCAGTATTCCTGAAGTGGAAAGGAGTACTATTTTGTCACGCCTGCCTTCCCACGGCTTTTATCTGGCCTATGCAAATCTCTGTGCAAAACTGTCAAAGTTTTCTCCACTGTTTTCAAAACTATTTCCACTCCCTGTTAAAAACAGCCTCCCTGAACCCCCCCGCCAAAAGCACAGAAACAGGGTAGTGCAGATGAACCACCACTATTTGAAAAGCATCACTATTAACCTGCTCCCAGCTACTTCTTCCAGTTGTCCCAACCAGCAAATTCTTATACTAACGAGACTCTGAAGTTACAAAAGGCACTGATAACAAAAGGCATAACCCAGACACTTCATGCACAGCAATTAATGCAGAAAGAGGTTTTTACAGGTATAGGTAAACTAAAGTGAATTTACATTTGTATCTGTATGCATGCACACTTTTTATCAAAAACAACAACAAAAAATTCCACATTAGTGATTGGTAAAATAATTGGCTACAGAAAGATAATAAACATAAAGGTAAAAAAATTCCTAAAGATTATTTCTACCTCATTACACATTATAGCTTTTTGTTTATTGTTTTTACGCAAGTCCATGATATTTACTTATGTAAGGTTCTTTACACTGAGATATATTTCAATGTAATTGCTGAATTAGACAGCAGTTAGTGTTTTCCCCATAACGACATATATAAAAATTCTTATAACGTATGAAATAGGTACAGAATTTATTTGTATTATCAGAAAGTTGAACTGTACTAAATTTTGTAGAATGCTCCATATTTTAGCCAAGTAGTTCCGACTTTCCTGTTCTACACTGCACTCTCAAGTCTGCAGAAAAAAAATCCAGCTGCCTCACATTTCAACCCACAAGGTTACGTGCAAAGATGAAAGCCAGGAGATCATATATTCACTGCCTGTTTTTTCTACTTAACATCTTTTAGGACTTCGCTGACCAATACCAGCACCACAAAGAATCTTTCTTGGTTTTTAAACTGTGCTTTAATTTTCATTGTTCATTCCTAAATTACTAGGATATTTGAGATCCTCGATAATCTGATTGTCCTGGAACCCAAACCCAATGCTGTATGAGAAGTCCTAGACTTGTCACTAGACTAACAAACCAATTTTCCCTCTTCTTTTGGTATATGCAGTGACCTGCAGAGTAGGATAAATTAAAAAAACTCAACAGGATATCAAACAAGATGTCATATCTCATCCTAGAACAACATCCCGCAACGTTCTCCTAGTACACAAATAACACAAGTAGTTACACAAAACCACATTTGGTTAGGCTGGGAATGGAGCCCACATCTCTACTGCAGTCATCCACGCAGCAACCCTACTGCTCAAAATAACAAAGTCACATACACTTAGCCTTCCTATTCATATCGAGCACTTCGGTGCTACCGGATCACACCCCTGGTCAGTCCCAGGAACAAAACTTGGGATTTATGGGCAACACTTCATTGCTATCTAATACAGGTGGGGTGTAGGGAGGGTAGATAAGATTGCTTGGTTCTAGAGGTTTGTTTTGTTCTCCCTTATTCCCAAAATAGTAGCACAGGTGCGCTTTTATTTTTTAGTTACTTACTATAGTAAAGAGCCATTAAATTAAGAGCTGTGCTGGATGGCCAATAGTCCAAATCAAAAATCATACAGAAAACCCTGACTGCTACAGTCCTCAGTACAGTATGTGGAATTTCATTTTCTCATCTTACATTTTATGCTGGAAAAAACCCCACCAACTCACACAAAGCAGCTTTAAAATACATTTCATAGTTTAAATCAATTTTAATCTCACAAAGCACAATAAGCAGTAAGATACAGGTGTTTCATGTTTAAGTCACTTATCACATATGTCAATATCACTATTTCAAATAGGAGCAGTGAGCATTTTTGAACATTGGGAGAGATATGCGTGATTTTGGGATTCCTCCAAAAAGAGCGCTTGTTTGGCTTTAGTGTGAGAAGAGCAAGGGGCAGGCTGACACCAGTTCCAGAGAGGATCAGATGTTTATCCCCTCAGCTAAGATCAAGTGCAATCAGGTTATAAAAACTGCATATTGGGTTACCTGAAGTATCACTTTTCATGGCAAGAAATATTATCCTAATAGGTCTAGGAGGAGGAAAAATTATTCTGATTTTGCACAACCATTTCAGTAGTTAGATCTGCAACCTTTAAATCATTTTTGACAGCGAGCTGGTATTCTCTCCACAGAATTATATTTTTAACAAATAGCTGCGATGAAATATTCCATTTTCATGATCTTTTAAACTGAACATACATCATGAAAGCTTTGGTTACAAACAGAAATGGCACATTTTGCAACAGTAAGAGGCTTCCAAATCTTAAAAAAACAAACAAACAAATCCTGATTTATAAAAGGCAATGCTGAAATCACTTAGTTAGCTAAAACCGACTGCTGAAAAGTACGTAAAATTCAAACCAGCCATGCTAATCTAATCAGCAAGAGCAGGAAATGTTGAGGATCGCCATTAACTAATAAAGAGATATTAAACGTGTCAGTTATCACATAAGATTTTCCTTACTGTCAAGTCTCAAAAGCTCAGGATGGTACCAAGAAATAACAGGAATTTCTTCTAACATGTATACACATATACAGACACCCCGAGCCTAGCAAGAGCCAGGCACATAACAGAAACTTCATCAGGCTTGACATATGGGATGTATGTGATTTAAGCCTGATTAATGAAACAAGCAGCTAGTTTCTCAAGCTTTTTTGGGGAAGGGGAGGGAGAAGCAACCCCTTCCCCTCTGGTTTTTTCCATTAATTGGAGCCTCAAGAGAGATCACCCTCCAAACAATACATTTGAACAAAGTTCCTATAAATCAGTTTTGTCTATAAAAAAGCAGCACACTTCCAACTTGAGGAGAAAGTAAGCCTTTTTGAACCACAGTTTGAGCAGCTATGGATACACTCAATTTGTTCTTTCTCTACAAAAGATTACAACTGCAGAGTAGAATACAATACGTACTTTCTAAATCTAGACTAAGCCTGTGACTCAAGAAGGCTGGTGTGGCATGAACAGAGAACAATCTTCTTCCTGAAAAAACCCTGTTTGCTATCAGTACATCATCTTACAGTTGCACACAGCAACTCATGTTATGAAAGGTCGCCCATCTCAGAATCTTTCTAAATATAACACTATGGTAGAAGACATCACCTTTTTTAGGAATAACGCCCTAATATAGCCCAACCTGGATGTAATCTTTAGATATTACCATAACATCAGTTACTGCAGCCCAGCTTTGAGAAGCCAAATACACAGACTCAACTCACTTAGCTTTAAGAGTAATAAGCCAATTGCAATTAATGTTAAAGGTAACACACCCCAAAAGTAAAAAGGTAAATGAAGCTGGATGATAATAGAAGGAAAAAAAAGCATCCACATTTCATCAAGGCACTAACAACTTTCCTAGATGAATGTCACTGTCACAACACAGATGTACAACAGCTCTATCTTCAGTTCTCTTCTGGGTAAAACTAATTCGCAGAACCCTGCTAGGTCCCCAGTTACAGATTCCAACCCATGCTCAGGGGAAGGGAGGAAGGAAGGAATCTCAGCTATTAGAATACAAACTGCAAAATAATTAGTTGCTCTTTGGAGGGGGAAATGACTCTGCAGAGGCATTGGAGGCAATGACTCTGGAATTCAAACAACTGTACTGAAGCATTTGGATAGCGAAGTGGAAAAAAATCCAGCATATACACCAGTCTAAAACAATCCACAACGGTCAAAACAGTTTATCATGATCCTTCTCTTTACTAGGAAATATACATAACCACTTCATTTTCTTCACTTTTTCCCTCCTCCTGTCCACACCAATTTATAACACATAACTAAGGGGACAACTTTGGATCTAGACTATGTAGGGATATATTCTCTCCAGCCAAGTACATACAGTAAACAAAAAACCCAAGGAAAAGAACAAAACACACAGACACACACAAAGAAAAATCCACTAAGCAGATTACTTCATTTCCACCAAACAATGGGAGAATTTACAGGCTTGTTTAGTCCCAAACAGTGTTTCAAGGGATATATGTGAACATAATATTAAATACTGTAGTAGGACTAGGAGTGCCATGGTAGGAAGGACTGGCCATGTACGATAAGCACCTGCCTATGCTGAAGGAGGTGGCTGTGAAAAATTAGCTTATTTGTTCTGAATGGAGTCTAAACACACCTTGGCTGTTACTAGGCTAAGATGCACACACATTCTGTTAAAGGGAGATATATCCACAGAAACGAATAACTAAAAAAAAATAATTAAGATGTAAGTAAAATGTAAAAACCTCTATATTTTGAATATTCTACCTACAATATTTTTCTTCACTGTAACTATCCGGTAGTCTGAAGTAACCCTCTTCAAAGGGATCAAACAATTACATGCTTTCCTATTTAAGCACATCTGCTGACTTCGTATTTATGGGCAACTGTTCGGCAAAACTTGAGACAGAACAAAAAACAAAACCAAACTACTACCACGTACATATTGAAATCTAGCAGAGGCTTTTGTAATAGATAGTCAAAAAAGCAGGAGGATACTAACCTAACTTTGTTTACAGGCACTATAGCTATGAATGCTAAACCTGACTTACACATGGAAGAATATAAATGAAACAATACAGACTAATCAGTTTTTAAAAATAAAAATGGCAATGCGACCAGAGTGTACATATGAAGAGACTGGAAGGATACACAGCTAATGCTCTCATAACTAAACAGAAGATTAAGTCTTTTGGTATTATATAACCCATCATACAATCTTGCTTAAGAACATGCGAAACTACCGAAAGAGGAAAAGAGTCCAACCTTAACAAACAAAACTTCAGATTTGACACAAAGTTTACTTATACAGGATCCTACTCAAGCTCTTCAAGACAATGGGAGGGCTCTCTTCAGCTGGCATTGGTTAAACATAAATTCTGCAGAATGCTTTAAAATGTCAAAATACATGTACCTAAGTATTTTCTTTTGGTTTACACCTCTCAGGAAGAAAGTGTAAACAATTATCATTGTGGTCTTACACTGGCCACTATGTGGCATCTAGATGTTAGCCTGTGCTTTTTAGCATCACTCTTGTTCTGATGCATTTGGAGGAGAAACAGCTACACACATTGCCATAGTGTTAAGCCCCAAATGGTTTATGTCAGTCTGCTTTAATAATCAAAGCAATTTCTAATCAATGTAAAGAGTTTATGCTATATTACCTTGCATAGTGTCAAACATGCATATTAGATTTTCAATGGAAAGTACATACAGTAACTGCATCCTCTTTAAATCTTGAATTTCATCCAATGGAATAAATCCAATTTCATTTCAGTACAATTTTTAAGCCTGCAGTGTCTGGGTTTGCAGCACTGCAAACAGGACATATAAACACCATTTCTGATTTTTACGCATTAATATAATCATTAGGCTTCCCTTTCTAAATCCACTATTAAACCTACCTACTGAAACCTCAGACTATTTTCTTATAATTGTCTAATATGTACTATATGCTGTATTTAATTTAAAAAGAATCAAAGTCTACACAGCATCACAGTTAACCAGTCTAACTTTCTAAAAAGTCTGATGCAACTGTAGAAACAAACTTTTCAGTTACCCAAGTGCTGCAGAACTAACATTTGAAAGGAACATAGAACTAGGTCTTTACTATCAACACAAATCTACAAAGCTGCACTCCTCCTTCCCAGTATTAAGTATATGTATAGGCTTTACTTTGCCTATTACATAAAAGCACTAAAATTTACAGCTCATGAATTAGCAAAGTTTTAAAGTGATTAGTACAGCAGAAAGCTATATCAGAACTAAATTAAAATGTATTCAAAGCTAATTATGTTTGTTCTTACCTGAAAATTAACATCTTCTTTCTTAAATATCAGTGCTCGAACTTCATCAGGATCTCCATTAAATATAGCTTGAACCAATGGTGGCTGAAATGAAGAAAAAACCACATATCTTAGAATATAACCCCATTTTAGTTTTTAGTGATACCCATACGGTTTTTTGGTATGTAACACAAACACAAGGTGATGCAAAATAAAACATCCCAGGCAGTGAAATAAAGAAACCAGCAACAGTATTTATAATTGAAGAAATTCCAAGTTTTAAAAACTTCAAACACACAAACATACTCTAAGCCAATGAAATATATTAAGAAAAAAAAAAGGGGCGGGGGGGGCCAGAAGACTAGCTTGTAACAGCTGAAAAAGAGAACTCATAATAAAATCAGGGCTGTCGTTACACGCTCCAAATTCTACACAATATAAGCAAACAAACTCCTTTTACATTAGCAAGTGACTAAAGTTACTAGTAGTTTTTCACCTGTTTAGATAGAGTGGGAAGGCAAAGTGCATCAGATAAGTATGGTAACAAATTCACACTCATACACATCTATTACTAAATATAGCAGCATTTCTTAGTAAGAAAAGCTGCTGAGGTATGCTAGCAAGATTTTAAGTCAGTCATTTGACAAAATAAAATAATTTAAAGGAATAAAAGCAGAGTCCCCAGTGTTGCTCATTTCCAGAAAGTGGTAACTTGAATCTAACACAGTTTCATCAAGATAATGACTTATGCTTTTTTTATTTTAGCTTGGAATTGCTCTTGCTTGATTTACACTATATACTCTATCAGTTCTCAAAATAAACACAGCATATTATTGCAATACAATGATTACATCAGTTTCTAAAGTAGTACTGCATAAATGTACCATTGAGGAATGAAGAGTGGAGTGGGGAACAACCATTTACTTCAAATACAGTTTACCAAGCCCTCTAAAAAGCCTCTGCTATTAAACAAGAGTTGAGATCTGTTATTGCTGCATCATGAATAAAGTTACATGAAAAAGAAGGGGCCCTTGCAAATATTAATTCTACAACTAAGTTTCAGCTTTTTCCTTCTTTAGTATAGGCAGTTTTTACCACCTTGTCTTGTTCCAACATCATACATATTCATATTCATGTTCATCTTAGGAAAATTACTGTCGGTATTTGCGACCGTATTACAAGCAGGAAATATGCCAACAAACAACATGCCTTACCAGCACGTTTCCAGAGGGCGATGGACGTAAAGACACATTTTCCTGAGGTAATTTGGAAATAAATGTGGGAGAATCATCTTCCACCTCCTCCAAAACAACAATACAGACTCGACTCATTCGATCCGTTTGAGGAAGCAAAAGCAAACGAAAAAATGCCAGCAATGGTATTTTTGGAACGAGACCGCAGGTACCGCAAGAGGGACCATAGAGGAAATACTTTCACCTGTTTCACATGCCCTCACAAACTCGTGAGTGCTACCGCTGGTGTATTAGCATTTAAAAAAAGATATGCCCCCTTACACTTCATTTTTCAGATTTAAACACCCTGGGATGTTCGAGACCATGCTGAAAAAAAGTTGTCCTTTTTAAAATAAAATTTCCCTAAGCATCGAAACCACAATAATTAAACTGTGGAACAGCTGACAAAAATATCCCAAGATCCAATTCCATTCGAACAGCATTCGCTGTCACACACAGCTGTCCTTTCACAAGCAAATTTGTCTCTGTTAATGTCACAACTTCCACAGCGTCCTTCTACCCCCACAGTGAAGTCATTATTGCAGAAGACACGACACCGGCCTGTTGAGGTTGAAACAAGGAACAATTGCCCCAAGAGAGACCGCCGCAGCTATACCCACTCCTGCAAGGTCAGTTTTAAAATCAATCCTCGCAGGCTGTCTGGTGACTGAAAATAAATGCGCCTTCTGATCATCCTGTCATTCTACAGCTTCCTTTCGCAATGTCAAAAACAGCCCAGCCAGAAAAATGCATCTCGATTCCAGCAGTTATTCAGGAAAATAATTCCCATGCAAGAAAAATATCTGCAACGTACAGCACGGCTGCAGTACATTTACATGCGATGAGTCAGACCACAGGGACAATGAACTCCTTGAATAATATTGCCGGTTGAATCCAGCCTCCCCAAACGACAGCAACGCAGACGGCGTTACTCCATCAGGGACGCAAGCAATGCGGACGGTTCATTTTTCCTTCACCGGGCAGTAGTTGTGGATTCTCCATCAGGGAACGCGTTAGGCTGAAATACTGTTGAAGAAGAATGCTTCAGGAAAACAAGCTAGCTAGCTACCGCACACAAAAGCTCAAATTACTGCCTTAGACTTCTTCTGCAAAAGCAGTTCATCACTCAAGTGTTTCTTTCAATCACCGTGTGAATGCAGTTCCCATGATAGTCTTCATTCAGATTGAAGGGGAGAAGAAAAAAAAAAAAGAAGAGGAGGAGGGGGAAAAGAAATCAGACTCTGTACATCTTCTCTGAGCCAATTTCTTTATCCAAACATCTGTCACTGTGCCAACCCAATTCTCCTCTTCAGTTAGAGCTTCTGCTTATTAGGATTTTTCCCTTGACAAATTATATTATACGATCAGCAGATAGCCTTGCAAAGCTTAAAAAAAAAAAAAGAAGTGCCCAGCTGTCCGAGCCGGTCATTAAGAGCTCGTAGGAGCAGAGCAGAAACCACCGCCACGGCAGCGTTCCCGCTGAGCAGCAGCCCGGCGAGCAGCGACTGCAGCCCGGCAGGACGAAATGCCGAGTAATGCTCACATGTCGCACTTACCAGAGAACCAGCCACTGCTCCCACTGCAACTTCCTCCGGCACCGGGGTGGGGGAAAAAAAAAAAATGTGCCTTTTTCTTTTTTTGGGGGCAGTCTTTGCAGTTACGTCTGTGCCAGTTCTGTGACTAACGCAGCTGAAAACATAAAAATCCTATAACTGAAGAAAGAGCGACTTGTTTAATATTTTCCACTAAGAGCCACAAAGAAATCTGGTGTACTGGCTCTGCTGACTAACAACAATTTAGGCAGTAAACAATTCCAGCGTTTTAACTGCTTTCATATGGCACTGGTCAGAGCAGCAAAACAGTCCTCGCTTAACTCGCTGAAGACAAGAAACTCCCCACATAAATACTCTGAAAATTAAATGAAAGTAAAATCTCTCAAACTAATTGGTTGATTATGGAAAAGCCAGCTATTAGTGACCAAACCCATGGTTTTTTACAACTACTATAGACAAACATACCCTCAGCTTGAAAAAAATTACATTGAGTATAATTTAATAATATTCTAACATTAATATTCTAATAATATAATAAAAATAGAAAGTAAAGCCCTATAACTTGCTGAATAAATATTTCAGCTTGGATCTGCCTAAATGGTGCTGGCTTGTGGGTGTATTATGTAAATGGCTTCTGTCAAAGTTGCTGGATAAGCTTCGGCGTCACAGGAACAGAGGGAGGGTTTTTGCTCCTGCTGTGCGGTACGAAGGCACTTCCAATGTCCTTCAGTGGCTGGTAAGATCAGAATTTGTCAGTGGTGAACAAGTTTCCAGCTCTTCAATAAAGCATGTGCACTCGGGTTTCACATATGAATCCAGGCAGAAAGGAAGACAGGTTTAAGTGGTATATTAAATGGTTTGGATATTAATAGACATACGGAATTCCCACCTTTCGGGGCCAGAGGCAGGAAGAACTCACATCACCACTCTTTTGAAATAACATCTACGATAGCTTCACTGCAACATAATAAATTGCTTAACGCACACCTACTGACACTTCATGCAGGTGAAGGTTTTTAGAAGTGCGAAAGGGTACCTTAGCCTAGGGCTCCCTGAGCTCCGGACTGCTGGCCTGGCAGAACAGAGCACCAGTTTCTGATTCACTGTGAAATTCCAGATTCAAATTTCCCAAGTGTTCTCATTTACAGCGTGACTAACAAACATCTTTATAAATATATTCTGTTCATTACATAGAGTCCGGTTGCTTTGAAATTTGATACTTTTGGTCTTAATTACAAAAAAGCAATGGTTTGTACGCTACACTGCTTTGTTCTAGCACTTCAACCGTTTATTAAAAAGAAACAACACAGATTCACATCAATACATATGACAACTCATGTTCTTCTTGGTCACCGCAAAACCAGTTTAAATAAAAACATGGACATCCTCAAGGCTCATCTAATGCAACACCCTACTGTCTGTTAAGGAACACAGCAACCACAACCTAGAAAATAATTTGCTTTTTATTTGTGAAAAATGCCCTAAGGAACAGACACTGTAGCTTACTTGCACAACTAAACATTCATTAGGAAAAAAAACACAAACCACATTCTAAGTCTACAAGGAAAGTACACTGATGAAACGCATACTTGGTTTTCATACTACACACACACACAGTTGTTAGACAGTGCTTTTCTAGCCAAGCCCATATGTTTAGTGTAAATGAACACTTTTCAAGAGTCAGGGCATTTATATAGTGAGCAAATGCTAAGGGTTCCATATGCTTTCTTTGGAATTACCTACCGGACATGTCGCCAGATGGAGATAATGCTCAATTTAGTTCAAATTATCTGAAAGTGGTCCATTTTTGACCTTTGCAATTAATGCTCCAAAGTATACTTAAAAAAAATCAGCTAGAAATTCAATAGTTACCTTAAAAAAAGTACAGGACTTCACACTCAGACTTCACACTTGTGGAAATTCAGAATAGTTAAGAATATTTGAATCTACTCTGATAATTATTCTAGAAATCTTACATATAATTAAAATAAAATTAATATAAACTATTTCCAAAAGCAAGTTAACATATCTTGCATAACATTACATACTTTTGAATGGTGACACTACTACAGTCAAAGAGTTAAAAGCCAACACGTCACAGTTTGCATTAGAAAGAGAACCAACACAACCGAGTCGATGCTATATTGATCTTGACAGCAATCCAAACCATGTATGTAAGCAGACCAAAGAACCCCTGCTCACAGTAGGAATGTGTGTGTATGCAACTACTTCCATAACCAAATGTTCTAAAAACATTTAACTTTCACTTACAATGAACTATCACTTGGAGCTTACTTAAAACAACAATCGCGTCCCCCCTCATCCCCTTCAACTGAAAGTACTGCCTTCACCTCCATGGAAGCACCATCTCTAATCACCTCTTCTTTCAACTTCAAACAATCACCCAAGCTATCCTCTGGCATGCAAAATACAAGCTTCTAATGCTACTTAACAACTATTCTGAAAGCCAAAAGTTGAAGTTTACAATTCTACTGAAAGAAACCAAATTAAGGTTTCAGTTTCTCAGTAGATTATCTAGACTAATATTTTTCAGCGTGGAAGAAGAGATAATAGTGACAGAGAATGAAAGCAGAGTAAATTCAAGAGGATTAATTTAAGCCTCCTCTCCCCAAACTAATTTAGCAATCATAAGGGATCTTTGCTAAGGTATGAACACTGCATCTCTCAAAAAAAAAACCAAACCCCCACTTTTCAGATTATCTTAATAAAACTTAAAATAACTGAAGACAGCAGGTCATCAGCATCCATCTTCTCCAAATGTCACATATTTCCAACAAGAAAGCTTATTAAACAAGTAGTAGGAAAGAAGAGTTGAAAGTGGCATAACTTAAAAAAGAAAAAAAGAATGCCATGTCTACTGGGGCTCAAGGGGTGATCTATCTGATTGCTGACAATTAGGTATTGTGGAGGTTAAGTAACATCTCTATACGTAACTCTAAAATTTTAAGGAGTGCAATGGAGAGAGAATAAAAACAATATTAAAGTGAACAATAGTGTGAATATCCCATTTTCACAAAAAAGCTTTTGTTTTGACATGATAGCTTTTTGCAGATAAAAAGCATTGTAATTTTCAAACTACACTTGCCTTTAAGTAAATCAAGTTTCAAGAGTCTCTCATGGGAGCATATAAAGAGAATCTATTACAAGAATGCAACCTGCAGGTTAAAACATGGATGACAGCAGCCATATCTGCACCAGATGGAAAAAACATGGATTCTGAATCAACTAAACATAGCAACCTTTTCTATAGTCTACCCTTTTCTCTAGGACCTGATGAGCAGAAGAGTGTAGCAGCACTGCTGATAACACTGAAAACCTCACCAAAGCACATTCAATATCAACAAACCTACCCAAATAAAGATTTCTTTCTTGCCAATCAGCATTTATCAAGTCTTTTTTGGCCTGAGATTAATCCAAGCCGTTTCATTTAATATTTTGTATAATTAAGGATCTAGGAAAGGAAGGAAATTGTTCTGTCAGGTTCCAGTAAAAATTAAAAAAAAATTTAGAACCAATTAAGTCTTAGGAATTATTTTTTAACCAATCTGTATCAGCTCTGCAAGGCAAAGATCTAATCTGTGGATTTCTTCAGAAGACAAAGATTGCTTATAATAGCTACAGCTGTAAGTACAGGCACATCCCAGTATAAGCAGATTTTTATATAATTTAGCTCGAATATTTACTAAACTGTTGCCCACATATAGACAGAGATGAGTGTTCAGCATCACCATGAATATAAGCTACAATACTTCTAGAGACTTGTGAGTCACTCGGCTGAACTCCTCTGCTGTTTCCTCCCCACTCCTGAGGGAATGAGGTGGAGTCAGGAAAAAGAACAGCCCAAAGCAACAAGAAATTACTACCTTTCTTCCCAATTTTGCTCTGTTTATTCCAGAGCATATGCACAGCTGGGATGCAGAAAAAGCAGACTACTTTTAACCTTCGGACTCCACATTTCTGCTTCCAAGGACAAGCCAAATAGCTTCGCTGGCACCTCCCGGGTACCATAGCCAGTTCTTACTCCTTTTTCTCATGCAAGTATATAGCTTCCATTAATTTACAGAACCATTTTATGTAGTCATGTATTTTCTTTGAATTAAGACTTCACAATTAATAAAATCCAGCAACTGAATACTCATCTCAACAAAAATTGAGATGTAAATATGATCAAGAAGAAAAAGAATCCAGCATTCACACTAACTTCTCTCTATTGGAGCAGCACAAGAAAAATGAATAATGCAAAATGTCTGTTTGCGATTGAGATGCAAACCTAATTCGTATACTTAATCAAACTGTAACCTTTTAAAAATACTTCAGAAATATCATCTGATCAAAGAGCAATAAAATATCATAAGTGTTAAACATCTACTAAGCAATTTTTTGCACTTCTTGCACATTTTATACATCTGAACAATACACTGATACTACAGTAGTAGAGGAACTCTTGGCTGAAGCACCTTACAACCACCGTAGTACAAGATAAATCAATACTTTTTAAAAAAATTGATCTGATATCCAAAATATGCAGTCTAGAAATCAGAGGGGAAAAAAAAAAAAAAGAACTGAGCACAGACATTTCTAAAAACTAGAAAAGCAAATACAAGTCCTATTTGTCTTTAAAGGAAGTGGAAATCTGAGAGAATAGCATCTTCTCTCACAATTTTCTAGCCAGGATGTCACCCACAACACTCCCCTTTTTATTAAGGCCAGATTTAACTTCACTGGCAGGAGTTTTCTTTTTGTGCTCTTTTAGCATACAACCTTGTAATCAAAATCAACAATTTATTCTTACATTAACAAATAGTACATAAAAGAAGTCCTCCAGTCTATCTGACTTCAGATTCTCAAGGTACTTGACAAAAAAAGTGTACGTGCTCTAGCTGGGGGCTCCTGTTGATCCATCAGCTCCATCTAACAGCAGCCACCTCTTTTGACCCAAAGGGAAGGCAGCTATTACACCCAACAGCTCTCCTAAATAACCACCATACAATTCTGACGGTGGAATCGTCAGTCTTATAAAATTAAGTAGAAGTGAAAACAACTCCTGTTTCAGGGAAGAGAGACCATAAAAAGACGTACCTATCTATGTCGTTACGGATAGTTAAGGTAAGTCTGCATCCATGAAGACAGACAAACAGATGTAGATAAACTACTTCAAGTAGTGTCATGTGGGTTTTGGACAGGAGATGGGTTGGTTTTTAAGCAACTTTTCTTTTGGGGAGAAGGTAAGTGACAGAAGATGACTGCTGTTGGAAAATGGAAAAGATACCTCAAAATATCAGCTCAGTCAAAGAGAGAAGCAGGCAAAAGCTTTAGCATTTGTTAAACCCACGCAAACTCACAATTATTAGCTGTACATTTAAGGGTTTTTTGCAAGTGTGTCAGCTTTTAAAAAAATGTTTTCAAAATACAAAAAGCAAGGCCCACAGATCACTTACAGGTATTTTCACCTGTTGGCAGGGCAAAGGCAGAAAAGCCACTGATGGGCAGGAATACTTCTGGCCTCCTTAGGTCCTTCCAGCTCAGACCATGTCCACAGCCAATTTTGTTTTCTGGCACTGAACACAGCATCAATTACAATAACCACCACAGTATCCTTCCAGGAATAATCACTGAAGGCAGCAATTTCAGCTGTGTATACCAGTTCTAAAAGCAGAGTTGAAGGAAACAAACAAAATAAAAATCAAAGGTTCAGTCTCAGTAGATCCTGTTTGCTCTCTCGCATATCAACTGTTCTCTCCCAGCACTACCCAGCCAGTTGCTGGGAGGTGAAACTGGACAGGAATGCAACAACAGCAGAGCAAAAATACCAACCCACTGTCACAGCTGGCACTGACAGCCCAGTGCTTCAAGAAGTGACGCTATTGCATCTTCTCAAGGACAAGAAACAGATAAAGGTAGCTTGGCTGGAGCAAATTAATGACTGCAGAATTCTTAATCTTAGTTTTACATCATCTATCACATTGCCTTGGAAGTGTTTATACCAATACTGCACACAGTCTTAAAAATTACTAAAACACGATCCTACTAAATTGTACTAGGGCAGCTGGTAAAACAACTAAGAATTCCCTTTGGGCAGACAGGCACAGGCATACACTAAGAAGAATTAGTACATCTCCTTTGATCTACTCTTCTACCGATCTATAGTCACGCTCTAAAGATGAGCACAGGAAGTGCTGATTTTCTGTATTTCCCTTTTGAAAATTTCTTCCTGCAATACTGCTTCTGCACAGAAAACAGAATCAAGTTCATCATTTATTAAAAAAAAACACACACCTAATCCATATCACAAAAGGTCAACATAACATAGTCTTATTTTCACCATACAGTAGGCTTGCTTTTCCCTCTTCCATAGGTATTCTGGGGCTTGCCAATACAGCGCCTGATGCTATAATGCGCAGGAGCACCACAGGCCTCGCAGGGGCCGCACCCTTGAACATCAGTAGATCTCCTCGGGGTTTCTAAAGTACGGCACAGCAGGCTTAACAGCTACTTCTTGTTTGGATTCATTGAAACCAATTCCCTGTGCCTGTATCCCAAGGAAAAGAAAAAATACTCACCTATCAGCTGCTAGAGAAAAGAAAGAAAGAAAAAAAAAACCAAACAAAACCACAACAACAAAAAACCACACCTGAGTGTGATCTTTCATTGTTACAGGGGAAAAGAACAAGTTCCAACTTCCCTAGATTCAGATGGGGGGTTTTTTGTTTGTTTTTTAACAAACTGCTGTTTCTCCAGCAGATGATTAGGAACACATTACATTTGGCCTGCAGGGCCAGTCAGCTTCCCCACTGAGGCTTATTTAGCTGTATGGGCTACAAGACAATAACCTTTATCCTCAATTTTGCTTATTTCTTAACTTTGGGTCTTTTGCTGCAGGCTGGAAATTGCCTTAAAGGAAAGGCAGCACAATGCAACGTGCCCAGATTCAGCACTGGACAGTGAAGGTGTTGAGATTGAAAACTAGGAAATTCTAGTTGGAGCCAAGAAACCCGGAATGAAGTTTATCATTTCCTCATTAATAATCCTCTGCTGGATTGCCATACTGCTGAGCTTCTGAAGAAGCAAGTGTTAGGTAGATTTCTAGAAATGAACGTTGCTCTGCTGCCTACAACAAGTGACCAATCTGATTCCATCACTACCTACCTCCACTCTAAATGATGACATGTAAAAGCTCTCATTGCAGATGTTTGATGAGCTTGGGATGACAGACAAATCAGTTACTCCTTTCCAAGTCATATCAAGGTTATTCCTCCCAACACCATTCTTCAATGCATATGTGTCATTCTCCTCCTTTTCCCCTTCTCTTCCCCCTATAAAATTCATTAGCTAACTAATTATTTTCAGCATTGTTTCAGTTACACTGGAATATGTGTCGCTTTTGAGTTGTGCTCCAAGTTATGTAGAAAAAACAGAGATACCTGAATTTGACTAAGAGCATACGAAACTACAGAAGAGACTGCAGTTCACAAAAGACATTTTCATTTTAGCAGGTAAGAACAGTAGCAGGTAGCTGTATAAAAATGTAAAACAAATCCTAGTGTTCTACAAGACCTTCGACAAACTTGAAAAGTGATTCTCATGACTGAATTTTCATCCCGTACCACTGACAGAATTTAGGCAGAAAAGTCAAGTGAGTTATGCCAGTCAGTAGAGGGCTTTCACAGTTTCATGTCACCAGCCACAAGAATCCTCATGGGTAAGTTGCCGTGGTTACAAAATGTTTGCTTTTATACCTTTGCCTGAAATTCCTATGGAATTCCCACACGGCCAAAACCAGCAGTGGTTGGGAGTGCTCCACCAACGTTTAGGAACTTGAGTCAGAAACGCGTACCGTTTCCGCTCAGACTATTATCTGGGAAACACTAAAAAAAAATGATTCATACCATTTTGAGCCATGGAAGGGAGGAAACAAACATCACATTCAACTATTTAAAACCTTCAGTGATGATTCACATCAGCTCAGGACATTTCCAGAATCGGTTGCTTTTCTCAAGTTACAAATTGCTGTAGACTATTGAAGAAAATAAGCTGTAGACTATTCAAGAAAATAAACAAGACCAATCTGCTTTCAACAGAATTATTCAACTATCAAAGAAAGAACAAAAGGGGAAAGCTTGGGGCTTTTTTGTCCCTCCAAAACAACACACAAAACCCTAGAAGCTCAGTGGATCATACCTCTGTAGGCCAAGGTCAGAAAGCCCACCGACTCCTAACTGATAATTATGCCTATTTAAGCTTGATTTTAGTGCATTCACAAAAATCAGCTCAGAAATTTTGCTACAGCAAGTCTGTTACCTGTGTTGTTTCAGCCTTATGGGGGGGGGGGGGGC
>NW_009629442.1:33466-38899 GCF_000690535.1 Cariama cristata
TAGCGTACGTTTTTCTTGAACTCACATGGGGGTGTGATTTCAGCAGGCAGTACTAACAGAATGTTAATCCAGTCACAGGGGCAACAAGATATAACCAATTAAGAGCAAGGAATAACAAACAGCCTGTGAAAAGCTAAGAATAGAGTGCAGCAATGCATCCAAAGAAGTGTTATACAGCACTCACTGCCCTCCACCGATTAAATGACCACAAGGGGAGTAACAAGGGTTGGACTGAGCAAGGAAAAAAAACCAACCACCAAGTAGGAGCAACTATATCATATAAACTGCTTTTCCCCTACCAGAAGGGCACCGAGAAGAGGACACTTTGCAGGGAAGTAATTCCTGTCCAACACTTGCCAAGTCTGGCCATCTTAGAGAAGGGAAGTTAAATTAGCTTTGAATGTCTGTCTGCTATTCGCTTATAAGCATAACATTCTGATAAACAAAAGAACTAAGCAGCATTATCGAGAGGAAACACTATATTTAGAATGACAGAGATAGCAGCAAACATTTTCTCAGAAGACCACACAATTTCTACTATTCAAAACATAGCTCTGATATTGTCAATGAGAAAAGCACAACAAAATCTACTCCTTCAAAACACCTATTCTCCATTTTTGTCATTACTGAAACTCTCCTAGTAGAAAGTTTTGGGTGTCAGTAATACTGAGAGGAAGAAGAGGCTGAAATAATAGCTTCAAAATTCTCAACCTCAAGAAAGAAAGAAGAAAAATTGTTGCATTTAGAAGTTTCTGTTCAGATTTTCCTACTCATTAGTCATATGATGGTACCATCGGCCTACAGCCCAGGCTCCCCCTCCCTGTCCCACCCAGGGAAGAGTGTTCTTGTGGGTGTGTGGGTAGTTTGGTGGTGAGGGTTCGGGTTTTTTTCCCAGGATGGGGTTTGGGAGGGGAAGGTCCTGAATACATTGACTGATTTTCTTTAAAAGATATAAATGTTTTCTTTTAAAGATTTTTGAAATCAGATTCCCTCTTGCAGAACAGCTGTAAGAGTTGAAACAAAATGATAAATACTTAACTAGTATAATACTAAAAATACATATAACATTCCTACCAGTGCAATACGATTAATACAGTTTAGGGCAGATATGAATAGACTGCGACCACAGAAACCACAGTTCAGTCAGCTTGCTCACATGTGGCATTTTGTTTCCATACACACCAGAGACTCAAAATACTATATGCAAGTGAGCAAAATGAATTCTAGTTGCTATGGATACCACCACAGTTATGTATTTTATCTCTCTTCAGTATGTAAACACTCAAAATCACTGTATATAAATTATTCTGATTCTCTTCAAAATAGTGTGGGTCAATAGCTGCCTCACATATCAGGATTTGCTGTTCGGGGCAAGCTAAATTTCCTCAAAGGTTTTAGGAACCCCTTACACCTCCCTTGTGTCCAAGAAAGAGCTCCATTCTGGCAACTGGAAATACTCTGGAAAACACAGCTGGATAAAATCCACATATTCACACACACATACGCACACTACTATGGGATGAGAGCGCTTGTGGATCTTCTGTAGCTGCCAAAACGGATGGCTTTTCCCAAAACTGAGCAAGAAGAAACAGAGCAACAGCCAAGAATCTTACCCGGCTGCTTCAAACCTTGCAAAAAGTCCTCTCCTTGATGCCCACCAGGGAAGTAGCTCCCAGGAGGGCTCCTACACATCCCTTCAGGATAAGAGCACGTAAGCAACATTTATTCTTAGAAGTTACTTTTGCTATCAACTTTTCAATTCTGTTATTTAAAAGATGAAAAAGTGCTTTCCTTAAAAAGTTGAGCAATCCATTACCAAATTAAATTTCACAAAATACAACAAAGTATTAATTTAGAACACTAAAGTTTTACCAGCCTAGAAATTTGTTCATTTGTTTTTTGTTTGTTTGGAGGTTTGGGTGTTGGTTGTTTTTTTTTGTTTTTGGGGTGTTTTTTTTAAAGTAATATTTGAGGAAGTGGATGAGTCTGATTTTAACTGCTGACCACCAGAGAGACTCTTCCCCACATGATCCTTGCACATTCACATCCCTTTCCTGAGCCAGCCCAGGCACTTGTGTGATCCAATTGCCCCTATTCATTTTTTTTTTAACTAGTGAATTATTTGAGCAAGCTCATCATGGGCTGACAGCTGACAAAGAAGCAGCAGGAACATTCAAACCTCTCGCTGCAACAGAAAGCGATGTAATTGCTTTGCAAAGCTGCACCCGTAAGCTGAGCTCCCTTCAATATATCAGATCTACTTAATTCCTTATATTTTCCTTAAAACATCTCAAAACATCCTTCTTGACACCTGAATTTTTCCAAACTTGGACACTATTACAGCCAAGTGTATCACTCATGAAATTCTTTCCAATCACACAAAAACTTACTTCTGTGAAGAACTCGAGTTTTTATCCCATGATTAGTATAGAAATCATAGTAAGTTTCTTTGAAAAAAAGAAAATATTTCACAACAGAGTAATTTTACAGATTATGTTAATCAAACTGTCTCCACAGTACTAACAGTATCTATAAAGCACATGGCAATAAGAACAGGCTAGAGAATTTTAGGGCTCAATTTTCAAAAAATGCGCACAAAACCAATTAGGCATGCAGAATCCACATGTGAACAATTTATGTATTACCATACAAGCACAAGAAGGTAGTTACAACTTTACACGATCACCCATACATGATTTAAAAGTTAAACTTGTGGTTTGTTGTGGTTTGGGGCTTTGTTTGTTTGTTTCTTCAATCAGGATTATTTTGGGGTTCATTTCTTCCAAAATCTTCCTAACGCTGGCTTCAATCGGTGATTTATGCAGTTAAGACGACACCTAGAGGAGAACTTGCAAAGTAAATTTTGGCATTCCTAAAAGCCAACATAATGCTTTATAAAGGAGTATTTAGAATATAGAATCAGAAAGATGTTATCAAAACAGAAGACATAATACTTGTGAGCAGTACATTGTTATTTAAAACATTAAGAAAATTAACTTCTATATAGCCTTGCCTCTCAAAATCCATAGGCTTAGGTATCTTAGAAGCCACAAATAACCAAATCCCATTCAGCAAACATGTGGGTATGAAAAGGGAAAGTATCTGCTCAAGTTTTTGCAGAAGTGAGGCCACAGAACATCTTGCATCCAATTGTTTTCTATCACTTTTTGGCCACTTCTAGTTTACAAAAGCATTATGGAAAAAAAACAAGTTTCTACAAAATACAAATATGCTGAGTTTTATGAATGTGTTAGGAACACTAACATTTAGTAACAAAAAGTCAAGAATATGGTTTAGAATATTCCTATTTGCTTATATCTTACATACCAAGCTGTGCAAAGCCTTCCCCAGAAAACTCTACTAATGCAACTAGCCTACTCAAAATGTATGACTATCAAGAACACCACTGAGCTCATAAATTGTTTTGTAAACTAAACCAAAAAAATCTAGAAACCCAGTAATAAACTTACACATCTTGTTTAAAAAACACCACACACTATTATGAAAATACAACCTTTAAGTCACGCAGATATAAATATCTGGAGTCTCAACTCAGCTGTTGACGTCTTCTCTCCTGCAAATGATTTCAGGCCCTAGGAAATAAAGGCAACCAACTATTTTTTCAGAAGGAAGTGTTGATCTCCCAAGTTTCTTCTTGGATGTACAGTGACACCTCATGGACATTTTAAAATTTAAGGTCTACTCTTAGTTCTGTTTTTCTCTCTGTTTTTAAAACCCCAACTGCCTTTTTTTTAAAAAAAAATATGTTGTCCTCTTTAGAAATGTACAGCACATTATCTGGTCTATTGCTAACTTTCTCCTAATAAAAAATACTTTGCATTTGTTTTGGATGAGCAATGGGGTGTGTGTGTGTGTGTGTGTGTGTGTGTGTGTCCCAAACACCAAACCATGGAACACAGAAAGATGAGGTACTTCTCTCCAGCTTCAGCTCCTCCAAACAGCAGAGAAGCAACCCCAGGCTCTGTAACTCCTCGCAGAACAGAAGGACCAGGAAGGAAAATAAGATAAATGTCATATGAAGAATGAGAATGGAAGTGCTCTTCCCCAAATGACAGAAACTAGCTCAGAACAATTTTCTGGGGCTACACAGAAGCCCTTTACTCTTTGAAGTCCACGAAAGCCTTCATAGTTACACACATGATTACCTAAGAATATTAACAAAATTCACCATTTCCAGTTCAGTTTATGACAAAGAGGCAATAAGCTTTATTTAGCACTGTTGTACCATACAAAGGTAAAAGGCAAGGTTCCTTCCAGATTCTTATTCTGGAGTAGAAGTGTGTTACCTTTCACTTTTCCCAACACACTAACATGTATGAAAAAAACCCTCTGCATTTCTTCTTTCTTGACTGAGGCAGGAGAGCAACAACAAAAAAAAAAACTCCGAAAAAAACAAAACCCAGACACCAAAGAAAAAGTCTGTAGCAATCTATGTAAATAGTTAAATCACATCATACATCTCAAGACTGATAAACTGACAAACTACTCCTTGTTAAATAAAATGATCAAGTCCTCAACAGTGAAAAATACAAGAGTAATATAAATGTAGTAGGCCTATAATGCTTATTTGCTAGGGTTATTACCAGACTCTTCTAACATACTGTGGAGCTAATTTAATTAACTATATCCACAAAATATTAATATGCAGGGGAAAAAAAAAAGAAAAAAAGAGACTCATTCTTTTGAAATATTTATCTTTACCTAAATATGCAAGACAAAGCCACATAAAGGATGTTGTTACTTCTTAAAAATGAAAAGAAGCTCCATTATGTCATTTCTTTACAGGTGCTACAAATTTCTTGATCTGATAAAAAAGAACACTTGAATTTCGTTTTCTAAAGTATTTATAGCATTCTTGAACACAATATTTAAATATTTCAGCAAAATCTGTGAGGCTTTGTGATTTTTTTTTTTAAATAAAACTATTAAAAATAAATGTAAAAAAAACCAAAAAACTTTACCTCATTTCTTTCCCATGCCTACAGGAAGAGGAAAAGATTCTCAAGTATTTACTTCTCTACTTAATACAAGCTTTGGTTTACATTTCTTTAGAAGTAGAATCCCTGTAGCATTAAAACCAAATCAAGAAAGACAAAGGATTCAGTTTCCATTCCAGAGAAACATCCCATCAACTCCTTGTCCTACAGGGCTCCTGGCTTTAACAGAGATGGAACACGCAAACTGCCAGTCAGTGTATTTTCCCAACACATTCCCTCCCACCCCAGCCAAAAAGCAGGAGCTGGTAAATTCCATTCATCATGGAAGAAAACATTCTTCAGTCATTACTATCACCATCTGGTCAACAAGGGAACTATCACACCTATTCTCGTTTATGTAAGATTAAAATTAGGTCATCGTGAAGCACATGCTTGAGAAAGAATCTGATGTAATGCACTTAAAACTAAAGCTTAT
>NW_009629443.1:0-23936 GCF_000690535.1 Cariama cristata
GAGAGGCATGTGCTAGTTTTGTTTAACTTCAAGGGAAAACACCCACTCTTCACTCTGAGTAAGGGATAATCTCAAGTTTGTGTTCACGTAACTTTGAAAACAGCATCTGTTCTTTGTGGCTGTGACTTAAAAAGTTGATTTGATGGGTGAGTGGACATGGGCCATTCTGTGAAGGAACAGGTTAGAATCAAGTTGCTCTTGGTACCAGGCATTGGACACCTAATAGTTTGAAATATTACACAATGCCTTCTGTCCTGTTTTCCTTCTTGCTTTCTCTATTCCGCTTTAAATTGTCTGAGGTTCATTGTTCTGCCCAATAAGACAGCAGAGCTGGTCTCACGTTACAGAGAATAGCAGAGACAAGTCACAGCTTTCAGGCAGAGCTTGTCTTTAAAGGTTGCTTGATCCAGTTTAGTAGAGGAAGCTCTAGTTTTGTTTGTCTGCTTCAAAACCTGTGTGCAACGGAGTCCAGAAACAGAGGAGACAGCACATTTTAACTTCAAAACAACCACTACTGAAAAATTATTTCTTAAGATCATAAAAGTACAGTTAAAGGCAAATAGAGTCATTACACAGTACCAGCTCGCACAGTTCTTAGGTCACAGTTGACTGTCCCAAAGTTCAGGTATAGTGCAGGTGACAGTCGTGTCTTTTATGTCATCTGGAGATCCTCAAAGGGAAATACTTTGTTCTGGTTCCAAGAGTTAGACATACTGTCCTACTTCCAGGGGACTGAGAATGACAGTAGTGGTCTCCATGCATTGGTGTCCCTGCATGTGGAAGTTTGTCTTTGCAGTGGCAATATTTTGAGATACTTGCTTTCTTTTTGCCTTCAGAGGTGATAATTGCAAGCAGTACCACTATTTCCTTTTTGTTTCTATGCATGCCATGGTGTCTTGGCCTTTCCCTTTAGTCTTTGTTTCTGGGTTGATCTGTTGTCTCTTGCTGTTGCCCTCAACTGCATACTTTCCTTACTGTGTTGGCCTAATGCTGATTACCGCAGACTACATTAGAAAATCAGTAAATGGAAGCTTTTCTTAATTGTGCACCTATGCAATTAGCTTGTCTCCTAGAAGGTGCAGTCAGCTTACTTTTTTTTTTCATGATGTACCACCATCGTTTATACTGCTGTCATGTGTAGCTTCAAATCATTTGTGGAGAAACTCTTGTCCTGTTGACCTGTGCAGTACTTTCTTCCTGTCTAATCTTAGTGCCCTTCCTTGGTACTCTTCAGTTGATGTGTCAACAGACTTGAAGAAAAAGGACATGGAGAAGTAAATTTTCTGTTTCCAAAACTGCTTTCGTTGTGCTCAATTCTTAAATTAAGAGCTTTCCCAAAGCCACTGTTTCTGAATGGCATCTTTGCATACACTGAAATGTTATGGTACTATTTGCTAGAAATACTGCTAGCTAGATGCTAGAGTGTACATCCTGTTGCACTCTTGACAGATACTTTCTCTTCATGCAGGTTACACAGACAGTTCTTGGGTCAGATTCTGACACCGATCCTAGCATGGCGATGTCTATGGGATGGGTTCGGGTGAGGATGGGTTCTGTCAGTGGTAGTGGTAGTGGCCTTCTAGTTGCAATCCTTTAAAACCTCTCAAACTTGAAACAATTGTCTTGTAATTGTGGAAAGCATTCCTTGTGAAAGGTCTTCCAACAGTGATTATTTGGGTTACTGGGAGTGACTGAATAGAGTAACTGATACTTGGGGATTTATGCTCCTGAAGGAAAGCTGAAGGAAAAGTCGATTTGATGACTTTCGTTCTGGAGAAACTGCACCTCATCTCAGAAAGAATGTCAAAAAATGCTGCGCCTGGTTTCAGTAGATGAAGACAAAGAACTGCTCTAGCAGCGTCATTGGAAAGAATGTGGCACAGACACAAGTTGTTGAGCTTGCTTTTCTTGGGATATGACTTCAGAGATGGACTCAGTGCAGCAACTGAGACTGTTGTAGCAAGCCATTGCCAGCCATGGTAACACTGGGAGAAGCACTTTCTGGGAATTGTTAATCTTTTCTTGTAGCTTTGAAGATTTGTTATTTTTTATTTTCATTTTTTTATTAAGGATAATTCTACTTGTTGCTTTATAGGGAGTAATTCTAAGAGACAGTTTGTATGTCTCAGGTGTCCTGTCATACCTCTATGTGTTACGCAGCATCTTTTAGCTATCTGATCTTGTGGGATGGCTTTTTTTCCTCAGTACAATGCAAAAAGAATGAGGTGGGACTTATTTTATAGTGATCATATGCTTTGTGATGTAGTTTTCCCCTTTTAATATGACAATAATATTACAATGACCTTCAAGATATGTAATTTATTTTTTTAGGATAAGGCAATTAAACATCCTAAATGGAAGTAAAAATAGGATTAAGTGGATAGTGGAAAATTACAGCTCTCATTGAAACAAGTACATAATAATTCAAACTAGGTATCACTCAGCTTTTTACTGTGTAACCTCATGAAAGTGGGAAAAGTTTTACTAATGTTATTGAATGTGGAATACAAGTTAGATTGAGTTTATGGTACGTATTGAGTTTAGGATTTGATCTCTTTTTAGAAGTGTAGCCAGCACTACAAATCTTCAGCATGTTACTGGAGATGCAGTTTCTCTATTCTACTCTGTCTTCCTATTCAGTTCCAAGAATATGGCAGGATTAAATGACTGTTTTGCTTTCTAGAAGGGTGTTTAATTGCAAAGCCTTCTGCTGACAGGTCTTAAAGGAAGTGAGATGGTAAAAACTTTCTGGAGTACTCCATAATGGAAGATCCAAGTCAGTAGATTTCTCAGTGAAAAATTTCCTCCCACTCTAAGTTCAGCTCTTACTTAGAACTTCTCTGGATACTAGCTATGTCCTCAATCTGTTCAGTGACATCCACTGCTTTATTAAAACAGTGGACGCTCTAGCCGTGATCTCTTTAGGATTCTTTAGGATAGTCCCTGACTCCTGCTGTCCCTGGCAGGAAAGACACTGTTTTGAAACTGTATACAGTGAGTACCATTATTGGTGCTTGTTAAGAAGAGTAATATGTAATATTAAGTTACTTCAAGGCAGACTGCTTTCTGGCTGTGATATGACGTACTCTAATTATGTAGACACCAACTCAGTCTAGATTTGCCTTACCTATTTGCTGTTACTCCTTTCTTGGCATGTGAGTGCTTCTCCCTTACTGCTGACTTCAGCAATGACTGTGATGTAGCACTAGCAACAGTATTTGTCTTATCTGCAGTGAAAATAGTACAGTAAGCTTCAGTTCAACTCATGTGGTGCATATCGCCTCATTGATTTGTTAATTATTCTGTTCTGTCTTACCTAGTACATGTTATTAAAATGGAACTGATCACAAAAGTAATATTTCGCTAATAATTTCACTATACTGAGTGTGGGTTTTTTTCACATGCAGTGTTGGGATAGCTTGTAGATTCCCTCAGATTTGCAAAAATTATTGTCATGTGTACTTCTGTTTGTACAAGAAAAAAATCCAGAAAGCTCTTTTAGGCTTCCTAATCTCCCAGTAGTTTCAAGTGGTCTCTCTGCTCTTACTCCAAGTTTGATTAATCCCTTGTAAAGATGAATGATAAGAATTGAAAATAATATTTTAGAGGAGATTTCATCAGTGCCTTGCGTGAGAGCAGTAATGTTACCCTGTCCCAACTAGATGAATTTTGTGTATGTGTATGAATTCCTAGGATTGTTGGAATAAGCCACAAATTTGCTTTTTCATTTAGTGTTTGGATTTTTTATACTTGTTTCTCCTTTGCAGAGAGATGTTTTTCTGAAGCTTTATGTTTTCTGTTTGTTTTGAGTTGTTCACTTACTGCAGTTCTGTGAATGGACAGTAACTACACATTTTGATAATTAATTCAGAAAGCACACTGTCTCGATAAAGTTTCTTAGAAATACCAAACCAAATGAGAATTTCTGTTGAACAGAGTAAGTTAACTTTGGCATCTCCTACTGAAGAATTTTCCTCTTTTCATTAAGAGATCTTTGTACTTGAAGTCTGTGGTGCTGCTTCTTAAAGCTTCTTGCACATTTTTCCTAAGCCTCTTTGGTGTGTGTTTTTTTCTTGTTTGTTTTGTTTTGTTTTTTTAACTACCCTTTAGACATACAGTTTGGCTTGAAGTTGCTCTTTGAGAGGCATTCTTTAGCAGCCATACCAGTTTATGCAGCTTCTGCTGCTTGATGCTGCATCCTTAATTGTGCTAGTAAAACTGCTTATGCAGCTGCTCATTGAAGTAGATCAGGGAACTGAACTTGGTTAAGAATAATCAAACTTAGTTACTTTTTTGCCTTCTTGCTTTTAACCTGGATTGTTTCAATGAGCAGCTTTCCTGAATGGCCTGCAGATGTATTGATGCAAATGGATGGATAATATTATGATAGGAATGAAAGATGGAAAAAATGGGAACTGCTTAAGGCTTTATTTTAGCAGTGTATAAAAGGAAAAAAAACCACACAAACAATCAAACCAGCAACAAACCAACCCACCATAATTCCTTTTTTAAATAGGGCTCTTTACTGCCCTGCTTAGAAAAATGTCTGTTAAACAAAAAAAAAAATACTCAAAATAGTATAGTTTTTTATAAATGTAGAACATCCTCTTCCCAAACTCCCCAACAAATGAAACAACTTTGTTACAACTTAGATTTTTCCAGACTTGTTCATTATGTAGTTTTAAGGTCTTTCCTAGTCAATAGTAGTGGACAGTCTTCATAGGTTTAGTGATCCTATGTTAAATGCATGAATAGTTACTGGAGCTCTGCTTATGTCATTCTAAGCACCATATGATCCAAGAACATGAGAGTATTCAGGGTGCTAGGGCTAAGGGATGACCTGTCTATAACTATGCAATTAGAGATTACAGACGAGGTGGAACTAGACTTTTTTCGGAGGTGCCCAGTCATAGGATGAAAGATGCTGTATACAAGCTAGATGGGCTTCAGTTATTACTCTGTGATTATATACCTCCAGGAACACTGATGGCAGCAAGCAAATTGCTCTCCCTTGCTTTTCAAGTTAAAAGAATACCGTATGCAACTGGAATGTCTTTTTAGTGCTGCTTATTTAGTTCATCTGCTAATTTGGTTTTACTGAAGCTGTAGCAATAATGTCAGAATGATGTTTCAGTGTGCTACCTATCTGACATGAATTTTTTTTTTTCCTTTCAGCTAATTTGACAGGCCATGCAGAAAAAGTTGGCATCGAAAACTTCGAACTCCTGAAAGTTCTTGGAACAGGGGGTAAGATGCACTGTTTTTCTACATTGAATGTTATAAGCATTACTCTTAAGTATAGTTTTGTTTTCTGGCTGAGGTTTTGGTAATTGGAACATTCTTTAGGAAGATATATCACTTTTGTATCGCATAGCATAATTCTCTTTACTCTTTTCTCGCCGGTATTGTGCAAAATTGGAGGTCACATGTTCTAGCTTACAGCACTTTTGAAGATGCCCTTTTTCAAAAAAAATGGAAAATAAATGGCTTGGGATTTGTGACAAATTAATACAGTTTGAAAAATCTGATCTAAGTTAAGGCGTGATCTTGATAATTTCATTACATTTTCCAGACTATGTTTTGATGAATTTTTGGAAAAAACCCATAATGTTAGTATGTTATTGACTAGGATGCTCCACTCTTTAACTGTATGTTTAAAGTTGACATTGGCTCTACTAGACTTTTTCTGTCCTGTTCAAATATCAGTAATTTTTGAAATGGAAAATGTTCACTGTTGTATTGTGGATTTCAGCACAATGTTGGAGATTTATAAGGTGTTATAGGATTGCTGACTGTAACCAACAAAAAAGCTTTGTTTCTCTTTTTTTTTTTTTTTTAAAGGGACACACAGACCTATACACAGGCCTGTACACAAGCCAAAAGTAATGGCTTTTATTCTTCTTGGTGTGTTTATACATATTTTTTTTTTTATTGTTGGTATTAACATCAGATGCAGTGTTGGGTAGACTGGGATAATCACAAAGGTGGACTGTCATCAAGGTCAGAAATTATAAGTTATGATATTAAATTTTGGGTGTTATGAGTCATTAATGGCTAGCAGTGATGCTATAATTGCACAAGCTGCTACATCATTGAAAAGAGCAAAGGGTTTTGATTTTCACATTTAGCTGTCATACAGTTTCTTTCATAAATCACCTGAGAGTATTATTTTTCTGTTTCTGAAGTAATTTTTTTAAATTTGAATTGAGCAGCCTTGACAATTCAACCCTTGCTGCTAAATTTCAGCAGTTAGTGGTAGAGGCAAGGAAGCTTTAATATTCGTAGATGTGTTGCATATTCATAGATAGAAGCAGCTGTGCTGTTTTGAAGTGGTCAGTATTGATCTGAGTAGGGTTGACAAAAATTAAATTACTTATAATTATGTGTTTATGTAAAAAAAAACCTGCTGATTGAAACATTGGCTGGATTTTTAATTGTGTATATATGAAAACCAATCCCATACCTGAATTTTTTCCTTTTTCCTTACCACTGCCATTAATCTGACATTACCTTAATATTACAGCTGTTGCATTTGGAATACAAAGTAAGTTTTGGTGGTTTTGTAAGTGTCACTCTTCAAGTTCAGACTAGTAGTAGCCTGACCTACTGTCTTTAGGCATTACCTCTGAAGTACCCCTTTTGCTGCTATTAAACCATTGTCTGTCATTCATTGCTACTTTCTATGCCCTCTCTTTGTGAAGAGATTAGCCAAATTTCTCTTAGCCTGGGATACTCTTAATCATAGCAGGTAGTCCTTAGGCTGATAGTGCAAAGCTATCTTATTCACTCAGGGTTAACAGGATAATTTTTATGAGTGACCCCTTTCAGAAAAGGCTACTTCAATGATTTGACAATGGGATTGACAGTATGTGTGAAGAAAAAAAAGCTGAGGAAGCATGCCTGTCTGTCTTCATCCTTTTCTAGTAGGCATGTTGCTCCAGAAACATCTTCTGTCTTAGTAGGCTTCGGACTATTTCAAGAACTGACTAAAAGATTCCTTCAAACTTTAGGAATCCAAGGACACCTTGGGTATCCTGGAATGGTGTTTGTAGGAAGAGTAGTATTTTTTTTTTTTGTCAAGGAAGTGCTAGTTGTACTTTTTTAATACGTGATTTGAATCATAGCCTGAGATTCTTCCTTCAGAAATCTAGACCATCAGGGTGGTCAAGAAGCTTTTTTCAGTGTTAAGCATATCACGGCTAAGACTAGTGCAGTAGGTGTGCCAGAGATGGTTGCTTGCCAATTACTGGACTGCATTAAATGCAAATGACTTGATCAGAATGGCACTAGTTCTGTTTGGTTTGGGGAAGTGATCATCTGTGAGTTGTCAGTGTTTGTGGTAACACGGAATTGCTGAAAACAGGACTGGAATGGACTTGAAGAGGTCCTCTAATTGAATTGTGGAATCATAGAATGGTTTGGGTTGGAAGGGACCTTTAAGGGTCATCTAGTCCAACCCCCCTGTAATGAGCAGGGATGCCTCCCACTAGATCAGGTTGCTCAGAGCCCGGTCCAGCCCGACCTTGAATGTTTCCAGGGATGGGGCATCTCCCACCTCTCTGGGCAACCTGTTCCAGTGTTTCACCACCCTCATTATGAAGAATTTCTTTCTTATATCTAGTCTGAATCTACCTTCCTTTAGTTTAAAGCCATTACCCCTTCTCCTGTTGCAACAGACCTTCCTAAAAAGGCTGTCCTCATCTTTCTTATAGGCCCCTTTTAAGTACTGAAAGGTTGCTATAAGGTCTCCCAGAGCCTTCTCTTCTCCAGGCTGAACAACCCCAACTCTCTCAGCCTTTCCTCATAGGAGAGGTGTTCCAGCCCTTGGATCATCTTTGTGGCCCTCCTCTGGACTTGCTCCAACAGGTCCACGTCTTTCTTGTGCTGCGGGCCACAGAGCTGAAGGCAGTACTGCAGGTGGGGTCTCACCAGAGTGGAGCAGAGGGAGAGAATCACCTCCCTTGACCTGCTGGTCACGCTGCTTTTGATGCAGCCCAGGATACAGTTGGCCTTCTGGGCTGCGATCGCACATTGCCGGCTCAGGTCCAGCTTTTCATCAACAGGCACCCCCAAGCCCTTCTCCATGGGGCTGTTCTCAGTCACATCATCCCCCAGCCTGTATTGATACCTGGGATTGCCCTCACCCATGTGCAGGACCTTGCATGCGACCTTGTTGAAGCTCATGAGGTTCACACAGGCCCACTTCTCGAGCTTGTCCAGGTCCCGCTGGATGCCATCCTGGCCCTCAAGGGTGTGAGCTGCACCACTCAGCTTGATATCAGCTGCAGACTTGCTGAGAGTGCACTTGATCCCGCTGTCTGTCATTGATGAAGATACTAAACAGCACTGGTCCCAGTATGAACCCCTGAGGGACACCACTTGTCACCGATCTCCATCTGGACATTGAGCCATTGACCACCGCCCTCTGGATGTGACCATCCAGCCAATTCCTCATCTGCCAAACAGTCCACCCATCAAATCCGTTATCTCTCCAATTTAGAGAGAATGATGTTGTGGGGGACCATGTCAAAGACCTTACAGAAGTCGAGATAGATGCTTGGCCAAAGACACAGTCAGTTAGACCTCCATCATCCCTCACAATGATTCATACTTAAAAACCTCCAGTATTAGAGATTCTGCAGCCTTCCTAGATGATCTTGCTGAGGATGTTTGATTTCCTAGCTTAAGCAGCATTCTAGGGATTGCAATAAGCAAAAATCACCTCTCATTCTTTCAAGAGGCTTCTGAAAGAACATTATTTCACAATAGGATATACCCGTGTTAAAGCATTTCTTCTGTAAATATCATCCAACAAAATTTTGATGCAGCTCTGAACACCATCTTCACTTTCAGTGTATTTCTAATTGTTGTGACCAGAAGTGTTTCTGTGTCCTTTTCACTGACTCAACAGAGCAAAACAAACTGACTCAAGATACTGGTCATTTGGCTAAGATGATTCTGAAATGTTCTACTGTGAAATAAATTTTTGTGAGTATTGGACCTACTGTTACAGAACCACAGAGAACTTGTACAAATTGACTCTGGTGCTGTTAGTTTAGTAACACGCAAACCCCCTTGTAAAAACTTAGTTTTTAGGAAGTTCTAGAACTACCTTGTCAATAACAAGAATTATTGTGCAAGCACTCCACCTTAAGTATTGAAAACCAACTTAAATGATGTAGACTTTGCAATATCTGCTGCATGTGAAAAGTCTGGGGCTATACTTTCTGTTATTTAGCTATCTTACTGACTATGTTTTTCCTGTGCAGTGTACTTTGCTTTTTTTCCCCACAACTTCCATAGTGGAGAGATTATTTCTCAAAAACTTCATAACTTGCTACAAGATCTTAAGTGTGTTGTGTCATGAACTGTGGGACCCTGTTTAGGCCTGCGACTTCTTGTTCTCATACTTGAATTGAGGTTAGAGGAGTGAGTATGACTACTCTGACTTCTCAGTTCTTTGTACCAGAATATATGTTTACTTGAAGGAATGAGAAGAGCAGAAAGAAAACTTTCTATATTCACAGTAACATGTCAGAAATACTTGGAATAGCAGTCTCTTATTGCAGACTTGTATTAAATGGTATGTACAAGAGTAGGGTCTCATTTAGAACTTGTACTCTTGTACAAAACTACTCATCTGCGTTTCAGTTGTCGTCCTTAGGCTTGCTCTCACAAAAAAAAGAGGAAAAACTTCAGAAGATATTTGCACGCCTTCTGTATTGATAAGTAATAGTCTGAATTATCTTGTTCTGTAGTTTTCATTCTATTAGATTAAGAAAGGAGGGTATTTTCTTCAATGTATATCTAACTAATTTTTATCTATGTATAGTTCGAATTTTTAATCTATGTATAGTTTTCTGTCTAATTATCGTGAAGCTAAATGCTGTCCTTCTAAACAGTGACTGCCTATTGACTAAATCCAAGTTGCAGGTGCTTGTTAGATGCCTTTTACATTTCAACCAGAAAAAAAAAGTGATAATTTCATTATTTCAGAAATTTGAAACATTTCAAGTATTTTCAAGTGGGAGGTGTGTGGAGGTTTGGTTTTGTTGCTTTGCTTGCTTGCTTTCCTTTGTTTTAAGTCAGGGTCTGTGGGGAAGACAAGGTGATTCCTGGAACCTAGAGACCTCTCCAAACACCATTTGTATCTCTGTTACTGACTTGCCCCCAAATTATGGGCAGGATTATAAGAGAGGGAACAGTGGGTTTTTTTGGACAATTTTCAGAACTTTTCTTCTTTTACACTAATAAATCTGTGAAGTTGAAGATGGGGCCAGGGGTTGAAGTCGTCTTAGACAAATTGATTCACAGAGACAAAAGGATACTACTGCTTTTTGGGGAGCAATTTAAAGAAAAATGAGGAAGAGAGCATCTGATGACTTCTGTTTACATGTTGTGGTGTGGTTTTAGGCAGCAGTCTTTTCTCTGGTAGTGAAAGCCTTATCCTGGTGTGAGCTTTTAGGTGTTACTGATATTACTGTAATGTAGCTAATGCTAAATAAAAACTGTGATACTGTTTTAAAATTCTTCACTGTGGAGTTGTGCAGCATGCAGAGTGTTTTCAAACTGATACTTAAATGACCTACAGTAATGCAAGGCAGAATATATTGAAACCTCACAGTTGTATTAAGTGGTGACTGTAGATGCTATTTTGACTAACTGCAATATTTTAAATATAGTCTGCTATGAAGCAACTGGAATAACTAAAGATGATACCCAAAATAAATTGATACTTTGCTTAAGTATATGTAACTGTGATAATTTCATATAGACTTGGTGGTGTTTTTTTTTTTCAGATAACAGCAATGAAGTTTTACTTAAACCTTCCTTTTTAAGTTTTTCATTTTTTAAAAAGACAAAAATTATATTTATTATAAGTAGCATCCTTGTGTACTGATGTTTCTCCTGTGGAAGTGATTTTTTTTTTTTGGTGATAATATTTTCTTTGTGCTATGGCTTAGCATAATTTCATACTTACTATTTTCTTTAATTTGCATTTCTTTCTTTCTTGCATTCCTTTGTGTCTGGCTTGTTCTTGTACACATTATCTCAATTGGAAGCATGCTTGTTATACTTTGCTTTTTGGTGTTAAAAGAATGTCATATTGTACACGTTCGTCTTTTGACCTGGGTCTCACATGAAAACACAAGGAAGCAAAAATCTGAGTTGGATCCTTTTATGTTGCATTAATGAGATATTAATAGAATAAACTTCCCCATTGAAGAAATCAGTAACGCTTTCCATTAGTAAAACAAAATACATGACAGTATGCTGCTGTTAATAATGTACTTGTTCTGGGAGCAAATTATTGCTTACTTGACTTCTCTGACTTGGCTGTGTTCTCAGGATATACTTTCTGAAATTCCAGACGCTCTTTTTTTATTTGTCTTTTTCTCCTGCTGTTACTGTATAGCTGTGCTAATTTGGAGTTTTCAGATTTCCTGCCCACTGAATTCATGTTTCCAGCTGTCCCTCCTAGCTATTTAAAGCTTTTTTTCCCATGACATAGAAAACTGGTGTTTATTCTATAGAACAAGGTTACTTTACAGCAAAGTAGTGTGATTTCTTCCCAAAGCCACAAAGGGAACAACAAGAAGAGGTGGCTGTGTTGGTTTATGTATGCCCACTTGGCTTATTTGCTTCATTCCTTGTAAATGTGTTTTTAAAATTAAAAAAAGTTAATACAGAGTGCATTCTGGGTCATACATTTTTCTAGACGTAGTTTATTCCTTTTTTCTACTCAACTGTTGCTGCTTCTGATTTCACTAAATACCTATTTCATTCAGTCTGTCAACTGTGCTTAACAAGAGGCAATACAAGCGGTTCCTGAGCATGTGCCCTAATAATCCGGTCTACTGCTTGAACTGTAGTCCACCGATGAAGACAAAGAATTAGAAACAAGAATATAACTGTCATATATAAAAGGGAATATTTTATACATGATCTTTTGGAATTAAGTGCTTATGTGGGAAAGATATTCTTATGTGGAAGATAGTTAGAATCTGAAGGATATTCATAATGAAGGGAAGAAAATTAGTAGGATGAATGTCAGATTTAAATAATGAGCTCAAAAATCTTGTTATACAAGAAGGTATAATGAAGTTCCATCTAAGAGGTCAGAAACTATTCTGATAATGTTAAGATTGTGAAATTAAGTTAGATCTTTCAAAGCATATTGAAGAAAATAAAAAAATGCCCTTTTCTCATAAAAGGAGGAGAAACAAAGAAGTGGGGTTACTGTGCTGAGGAGAGTGAGCCAAATTTAGGGAGTGTGTTTTAAAAAAAAAAAATATCCAAACTCCAGTTACTATTTTACTTCAGTTTCTGCTGAGGACAGTTATGATAGATACTGAATGGAAGGTGGGATGGGTAATTGAAGGTGGAGTTTGGAAATAGGAATCTATTTTTCTGTGTGAAGAGCAGACTGAAAAGAAGGGACTGTGTTAAATCTAGGAACCTGGACAAATTAATCCCATTCATTGCTTTAAAACTGTCTGTATACAAACGTCAAGTTTTGATGGATTTAGAGGTCCATATAAACCATCTTGTGAGCTATAAAGACTAAGAATTGCTTGCCTTTTTTCTCTGTAAGGATTGACTGGCATGATGCAATGGCTTAATGTGCTTGCATTTATACAGAAAGAATAAAGAAGCAAAGAATACTTTATATTTTTAATTCATTGTCTTTCAGCAAGTGTGTACCTTAGAATATTCTAATGACTTGCTGGATTGTTATTTACCATAATATGTATTACTACGAATGTGTATTCATGAAAAAGGCAGTAGTGAAAGGAAAATTGTAACCCCCAATTATATTTTTTCTGCCTCACAAATTAAGTGGAAATTTGGTATAAATTGCTGGTATGAAATCTCTTACTCATCTTACAGGCCTGATAGCCATCTCAATCTGCAATTAATAGTTTCTTTTTTATTTATCTTTAAATTTTTATTTTATTTCTTTTAATAAATGGCAAGGTCAGTCTTAACATAGTTTGTGTTTGGGGGGGGTGTGTGTATATGTATATAGTATGTATTATGTAGTCTTCCATCATTTAAAGTATTTCAAATGAATTTTGGGGGTGAATATTTGGTGAGACTGTTTCTTTATGGGGGATATATTGTTGGCTAAATATTTCTGCCTTCGAAGTAGTTGAGAAATGCATCAGATTTTATGAGAATGAACATTAAAATGTGGCTCTGAGAAATTAAAAAAGCTTTTCTGAAATAAGATTATCAGGTAAGGGTATTCTTGCAATTAGCTTATGTGCCTTTTCCTTGCTGCCACTCAAATGAATTGCTTTTGCAGTGTTGTCTTTTAAGTAGATTTCTCGTGGTGATATCAGAGATTCTGGTGTTGAATGTATCATGAGTCATTTGATTAAAATAGTGCTACTTGAGATTTATTCTCATCAAAACTGCTGCAAATCCTCATCATTCTGTCAGTCCTTTTTAGATTTCTGAAGAAACAGTTTGTACCATGATAAAACTCGATGTTGCAAATTCTTTTATGATAACACTAGTATAGTTTCTAGAGATTTCCTTACAGCTATTATACTTACCAGATAATTTTCTCCTATACTATATGTAAAGCAGTAGTAGGTGCTGTTAATACACTGCTAGCATTCTGCCACTTAAGATGTGTTATTGTATGTTTTTATAAAATGTGATTAAAGATACTGGTAGCCAGGTGTTAAAATCTAGGGGCTTTTGTTTATTTTAATTTAACTTAATGTTCTCCAACATTTCTGATAAGACTACTGTTTCCTGAGAACCTAAGGAAACTTGTTTAATGCTCTAGACTGGCCTTTTCAGAGAGGTATAAGGCAGTTCAATGTCAAGTGCCAGCTGAAAATTGGTGAAAACTAGGGCTGTTCCCTTAAGCAGTTGAGAAGTGCAAGCTAAGGCCATTCTCTGCACTGCTTTTGTTGCATGTTAGTAGAATGCGGATGTGTTATCCACATTTTTTGAGAAGTAACTCCTTAAAGTTGTAAATACTACTTTTGGAAGCAGTTTTTGGTTTTGTTGGTTTTTTTTTAAACCAATCCTCTCAGTAGTAGGGATCTGTTTTTCAGATGCTAAAAATAATTTAACATCCAATATTGGAAAAATAGGTGAATAACACTAAAATTGCACATATGCATAACAGTACTACTGGGGTCACAATATTATGGTCTGTACAACCTTGATTTGGATAACTTGCATCTGTACATCATGACAGGATTTATGGCCCATGTCTGTTTTAAAGTAATCTTTTTACATCTATGGTTATCCATTTCTTGATGACCAACTGGTGACTATTGAGTCTGATTTAGATATACTTGAGATCTCATAATTACAATTAAAGTTGGGGAATGTGATATAATACTGAACATCTTGAAAAATATTGTCCTGGGTATTTCACATTTGTTTCCCAAAACAGAAAGATATGTTTACACTAACCTGTTCAGACTCTATTTGCCATTCTTGAGAGATATGTTGTGAAAACTTATTCTTGGTAAGAGCTTTCATAAAATAATGAGTTCTAGAAAGAAGGCAAGAATGATTCCTTAGGGTGTGATGAATCAGGTAAAGAGCTTCTTAAAAAGAATTGTTCATTATATGAGCGATATCACTTTTGTATACTGAATGAAGCAGAACTCAGTTGTAGGAAAAAGAACATGTCATTTGGTAATTTAAAGCTCTCTATTACCTGTCTGGAAAAAACAGGAAAAATCTGGAGTTAAGTATAATTACTTGCTGGGAACAGTGTATGCTTTAGCATTTTTAAAGACCAACTACATTTGAGTATCTTACATCAGGACAGTATACCCTGTCTAGTGTGTTCACGGTTTTAAGATACTTGAGCATTCTCTTTGAGAAGGTAAGGTGAAGATAATTATGGGAGTTGGACAAAACACCCAGCTGGTTCAGTTTTCTGTCTTGCATGATGGCTTAAGGAGACCCTACGAGAACATGGAGAGGCATACGATGATGGTTTTCTTCAGTGAACTTGTAGCAGCGTGCAGTTTGAGGTCTGCCTGAGCCAGAGATTTTCTTCTGTGTTTAGCAACACATGGTATACTTTCATCTCCTTCAAGGATTTATATAATCTTTTTGAACTCCTCTACATTTTTTGACATCTGCAGCATAATGTAACAGTAGTTCCACAGCTTAACTGCATATTTATTTGTTTTCTTTGGGCAGATCTTAATCTTCATACCTAATGATTTCATTTGTTACCTTAGTTATTTTATTTCTAGAAATAATGAAAAATTGTTCTTTACTTACCTTCATGCAGTTTTTGATTTTTAACTCTCTAGCATCTTCTTAAGCACTCTAATTTTCCAGGCTAAATAAAAAATCTAAATGTATTTAGTTCCCTTCATAATTAGAAGAATTCTTTTATCCTTTTCTGTATTTTTTTAAAATGTCCTGTGCTTTTTTTCTGATGGGGAGAGGAGAGTTGGGAACAGAAGAGAGGAGGGACCGAAAGAAAGTGCATCACTCAAGATACGGGCACACAAAGATTTCATACCACAGCATAAGGGATTTCTGGGTTTGTTTTGAAGGTTTGGGGGACAGTACATTTGTAGTACTTTTCCACTTCAATACCTTCCTTGAAGTTCGAATGTTCTATTTGCTTTTTGGATTACCGCTAGTGTCTTCTCATAGAGTTGTCTATGGTAACTCCAGGCATTTTTTTTTTTCTCAGTTATAACCCTATGCACAATTGATTATTATCATACTTCGCGTGGATTACTCATTTAACTATCTGGAACTTTATCTGCCATTTTATTTTTCAGCTGCTTAACATTTTGATACTGTAGTACACTTTTCAGCAGTCAGCTTTGATTTCTGCTGCAGTGGATAATTTACTAAGCTAAGAAAGTCAGCTTCCTCACTGTTCATATGTGACTGAATGAGGCAGGATGAATTCTTCTGGTGACCTCCTTTCACTGAAAAAACTGAATATTTATTTTTTTACCCTTTTGGTTTTTTTGTCTGCTAATATAGTTCCTCATTCATAAGAGGACCTCCCTCTTTGCGGCCATGATTGTTTCGTGGTTTTAAGACCCTTTTGTAAGGGAACTTGTTAGGTACCTTGGAAATCTAAATAAGTCAACCATCTCATTGTTCCTTCCTCCTGATTCCTTTGAGCGATTATTAATAAAAATAATTATTACCATCTACAAAAGTAACACTCGTTCTTTCACATAGTAGCCTGTTTGTGTATCTGTTAATTCTAACATCTACTCTTTGTACAGGTTTGCCTAGTAGAGGTATCAAATTTACTTGTATACAGTTCCCAGGAGCCCTTTTTATTAGAAGAAAAAAAGTCTGCATTTGCCACTTACTACTCCAATATGGAGTGTATATTTAACCAAATATGTAAACAGAACACCTAGATTCAATAATTTAAAACTCTGGAAAGACTAGCTTTTGGTCTTGGTGACTATTTTACTGTTTCTGTTCAGAAAACTTTCTTTTTGAGATAATTCTCTAGCTTATTCTTATTTAAGTCCAGTATGGGAGCTTGAGAAAGTTCCTGTGTACTAAATACTGATGGGAAGAATTCATTGGCTTTTCTGTGGGTTTATAGAACTTCAGTGCTGTAAAGCCACTTATATGCTTTCAGATGTCATAAAAGTTGTGCAAATATGGACAGACTGTTTTGAGGACAAAAACATAACACCTCTCTTACTCCAAACTCTTGCTAAATTCTAGATATGGGAGGTTTAGATTATTGCAAAGGAAGAAACCATTAGTTTTTAAAATTGTTTCTAAATATCGAAACTCTCTATTTTTCTGACTCTTGTATTCAGTCGCTAAGCTCATTTGGTTGAAACTTTACTCAGAAAAGGTCAGTCTGAAACAAAAAAGTGTTCTGGATGATTTTAACCTGAATGGTTACTGTTTGCCATAACAATGAGTAATTGAAAATAACAGTGATATCAGCCAGACATGTAGTATGAGTAGGTGACTGTTGTGTGTTTTTTGTTTGTTTTTGGTTTTTTTTCTCCCCACTTTTTCTTCTTGAAGCCTATGGAAAAGTGTTCCTAGTAAGAAAAGTAAGCGGCCATGATGCTGGAAAATTATATGCCATGAAAGTACTGAAGAAAGCAACAATAGTTCAAAAAGCCAAAACAACTGAGCACACAAGGACAGAACGACAAGTGTTGGAGCACATTAGGCAATCACCATTTTTGGTCACGTTACATTATGCCTTCCAGACAGATACAAAGCTTCATCTCATTTTAGGTGAGTAGTTTTCAGGATTTGAGTCTTATATTAATAAAAAAAAAAAAAATCTGCCCTTTTATCTCATTAATGTTTTGTGGGTTTTCTTAATGTGGTCTCAAGTACTGTGTATTTGGAGATTACTTCCTATGGGGTCTCATGCAAAATACTGTTCATCTTCAACAGTGTCTGTTTGTGATTTTCCTGTTTGAACTTCAGTGTGCTACTCTGACTTGGAGAGGGGGAAAGTATTACCACTGACTTACATGCTGCAAAATACGTATATGACCATAAGTACCTAAACCAGAGGAATACTTTTTTGAACTTACCTAAAAGATGAAATTTTGATTTGCACTTTTTAAACCGTTATTATATACTGCATTAGTTTTCTACAGATTTTCAAATAAACTGCTGCCGTGAATGAAAAAGTCCTTAATTTGTATGAATAAGGGCATTAAAGGGATTCAGTTTTTCTCTGCTTGCTACCTTTGTGTATGTGGCACAGAGGTTATTGGTAAGATGGGAATGACCAAACGTGACTTTGTTACTGGGGTTAGTTGGTAGGAAGGAAGGAAAAAGTAAGGAAATATTTAAGCAGTAAAAAGCCTTCTAGTTGAAACATACTGCACATTTCACTCTAAGAACACGTTGTATATTGTCCTCAGTGAGACAGATGACAACATTTCAAAAACACTGATCAGATAGGACATGGCTACCTGTCACTATGCTGACCAGTTGGTATGCTATTTTAGTACTGAAATGCTGCAAACTGAAAGATTGTCAGGCAAGTCTTATTTCTAAACAAATGTGCTCATAGTGTGGGAGATACCAGTTGAAGATGATTGTGCTTTCATTTATTTCTGGTTGATTTCTTTACAACACTGGAATCTACAAGTTGTTGGTATGGTTTCCAGCTGTAAAATGCTGGTGAAAATACTTGTGTGGTGCATCAGTTTCTTGTTTTATGCATTTTGCTATACAAAATGAAGTATCACACCTTATTAGAACAGTCTTCATTGCACTTCTGTCCTTGCCATTTTGCTTTCCATTTCGATGGGAAGAACCACATCTATTTTTGTAGCATTTGCAAGGTTGGCAGAAGACTGATCAGGAACTTTCTTAGGGTTTTCAGCTTGGATATAACTTCTGTATGTATGTGTGTCTCTGTTCCCTACCACTGTCCTTTTTCAGGACAGTAACGTTTTGGAGAACGATGCTGAGATTAAGGAGTTACATTCCTTTTGCTTTATTCCCCAATTTCATTGCCTTTGAACAGTCTGGTCCTTCTCAGGATGATGAAGGATTTATCCTGATGATGAGGAACACTTATTTCAGGAGCTGGAAGCGAGTGTTAAAATCAACTCTAAACCTTACTGTTTCAGGAAGCATTTGCTGCCAAAACTTTTTGTTATGAAACCATTTGATGTTTGAGTATTGAGATACTCGCATGTTTCAATTTTGGGGTATTAAGAGGCAATTCAAAATCACGCATTTCTGTGCTGAAAGTAGAGCTTGTTCATAAGGCTTGGTACCACTCTACCTTTCAGATCAGCAGCGAATTTTGTGTTTGGTATATAAGATGTATTTGTAAGGAAATTACAAGCAATTTTTAAAGACTGCTTAGTTAGAGTATTTTAAAAGAACTGGAAAATGAACTATCAAGTTAATGCTCGAATGCAGAATACATTTTTGTAGTGAATTGAAGAAGTAAATGGCCCTTTAATTGAAGTACAAGTTTTGCAATTCCTTTAGCTTGTAACTTCCATTTATTGAACGTTCAATAACAGACTGATTTAGACATTCAATATAACATTAATAATATTTTATTAAAGAATCTAAACCAGTGGCTGTCAATTCTTAGGAAGGTGTTCTATGCACATACCTTAGTTTCATATACTACAGTGAGATAATACAGGTATCTGTGAGCTCAAGCTTAAATGGAGCATTCGCTACATTACTTTTGAAAATGAGAGTTGAAAATTGTAAGGTTTCTTACAAATTCCCCTGACTAGGACATTAAAGCAATATGTATTGTGACAGGCTGGAAAATGCTAAAGAAATAAAAGAGAAAGTTAGAAATACACCAATAGCTTTGTGATTCCTTGATGTTAATCTTAATAATTAAGGTTTCATACTATATTTTTTTGGTATTCAAGTTACTTTCAAGTTTTTTTCCAAATTATTAATCAGTAAATGAGACAAAATGTGAACATGTATTATAAGTATTATAGTACTGTTCTTTCAATGCAGATATTTTAGGCTAGAATGCAGTTTAGATGCCATTGGAAATATTTTAAAAAAAACAAAACCAAAAAAACCCTCACACCTGAAATGAATGTAGTTACCTAAAAATAAATACATAGTCATACAGAAATTTAGGTGACAAGGGTGATTAGAAGGCCAGAAAAACCTCTTATATGAAGGGAAAACTAAAAGCTTGACACTATATTCTCGTAAGAATCAAAGAGGAGGGAGCCCAGTAGTTCTGAAGAACATTACATAGCAGATAGTGCACACAATGTTAAGGTGATGTTTAAAGCAAGACATTCAAAGCTGATGTATAATTAAAAGCTTTTTGTTTTGTTTTTTTTTCTCTCCCACAAAGTCTACATGAATCCATTCTCAGAATATCAGTTGGGGCCAGAAAGGTTCTTTTTCTTTTTTTTTTTTTTAGCAGAAAATAGGAATAGAGGGTGTTTAAAAATTTCTTTTAGTCAGTTTTGGTGACAGCAAAAAACTCTTCTACCTAACGTGGCCTAAAGCTACTTTATAATTCAACTGGACTTCACACCCTCCCTGACAAAAAAAAAAACAAACCACCACACACACAAACAAAACGAAACAAAAAAACCAGAAACCAAAACCAACAAAAACTGTTGCAAGTTTCTTATGTCTCATTATGTAAATCTTTGTAAATCACTTCTTTGATTTAGTTTTGGAATTTGTGTTTCAGAGGATTCTGAATTGTTGGAGAAATCAGTCTCTGCCTTTGTTTTTATACTTAACTGAACTTGGTGTATCAGAAACATGCCATTTCAGTTTCAAGGGGTTTTAGAATTGGAGCCTCAGTGCAATATTTCATACAATTCTTCATTCCATCAGACTGCATAGCCATATGAATTTAGTCTGGATGAAGTGCAGACTGCATAATGCAGCTGTATTTCTGCCAGATTCCCAGAATACAGGGTTTGGAGTTGATTCCAGTTTTTAGGTTGACTTTAAGCTGTGATTGAAAGAACAAAGTATTGTATCCATGTCAGTACCAGTTCTATACAAAGCTTGTCACACAAGTTAAACCTAGCAGTAGTTTAAAAAAAAAATAAATATAAATCTGAACTGGCAGATGAAGTTTATACTGGAATAATTGATTCCCTCCTCTCACCCCTGACCCCATTGTGTCATTGGTGCATTTGATTTAGCACCAAGAATTTGAAGGCTGGTTGTTTCATTGGGCTGTGGTTAGTGTTATAACCTGAATAGAATTAGGCTTGTTCTGCCACTACTGTGGCAGCTTTGGTTTCTATCTGCCAGAGTCCTTAAAACAGTGCCTAGGAATTAAGTTCTTACCTTGTACTAAGTTAGCAGTTCTAATAAGAAATATTTTAAAAATTATTTCTGTTATCTTTGTTTTCTCCATGATTAGAATGCTGAAGTTTTTTTGGAAGAAGGAAGCAATTGTAAAATATGGGTTGTTTATACTTTATTAATAATAATTTTTTCATATGATTACTGATCTAAATAGATAATCTTCCTCACGTTTGATTCCACTAATATTCCTTCCCAGAGAACTGGAGAACTAAAAAGAGGAGAGAGATCAGATCTATAACTTGTGTATATGCTTTCTTCTTCAAAGTATTAACTTACTTATTATAAGATTGGACCTTTTTCATGGATTTGTGTATTCAACCAATGAATCTATAGAAACCATATTCAAGAAAATGTTGAGGAAGATGTTGTGGGACATGTTCCCTGTTCTGTATCTGTAGACCTCAAATATGGGGCTCTGGGGTTGCAAATGAGTGGCTTTAATGTACACTGCTAGCATAAACAGCTCTGCCTCTAAAATGTGTTAGTGTTGCAGTGGAGATCTATTGTAATAATTACTTTTTTTCCCCCATCCCTGACTGGGGGAAAACCCTTATGTCATAGGGTGCAAAGAATGAAAATGTGGTTTCCACCAGGGAATGTATGTGGAAATAATCTGCTCCAGTAATTTTTGCCATCAAAGTTCCCCTTGTGAAGGGTAAAACGTGTAATTGCCCATAGTTAATTATTTCACCTAATGCCTGTTTTCTGAATTGCCTGTCTTTATGTCAGTCTGCCTTGTTGCTCTTAAGTATTTCGTAAGAGTGTGCAAGTATTCTTTTTGTAGATATCATTTGTACTCCTTTCTTCTTGTATTCCTAAACAACTAAAAGACTGATTTTGCAAAAAAATACTCATCTTTATAAATTATGGATATGTAAGGCTTATTTTATGGGTTTGCTGCTTATTTAAAAGTTGATTGTGTTCTTCTATCAGTCCTCTAAGAAGGAAATTGAGTATTGTACAACAAGATGAAATATTACTGAATTACAATAAAGTAAAAGCATCTGATCCCAGACATCTTATTTAATAACTTGCAAAGTACCTATTAATATTCCAGTAAGAAAATTGACAGAAAGTGAAATTATAAGGTTGTTTGTTCTACTTTTTAGACTATATAAATGGAGGAGAATTATTTACTCACCTTTCACACAGAGAGAGATTCTCAGAAAATGAGGTGCAGATTTACATTGGGGAAATTGTTTTGGCACTTGAACATCTCCACAAGGTAAAGTAACTTTATCCTAGTGCTGATTTTGTGAAAAGAACACAGTTGTAGTTCCATATCATATAAAGTTATAAGGAGAACTATATTTTTAGGTTGTTTTAAATTCAAAGTAACTTTATCTAGCAATGGGACATAGTTGTATAATTAGAAATACTTCCCAATGAAGTGTCTATTCATGTGCACCAGGTTAAGGCTACAAGTTTTTGTCTGCAGCGTGAAGAGTGTTATTGACAACGATTGTTAATTTTTAGTAATCCTTATGAAATGGTGTATGTCAGTAAAACTAATTTGTAGTCAACATATGAACACTGTTGTTCCGTTGTCCTTGTTTTGATACAATTAAACAGCAGAGTCCTGAAATTTTGGTGCAACTGTAGACATGAGAAGTGTTACAGTTTTCAGAGGTAGTAAGTAGATTTGTAGACTATTACAGAGCATGCATGTATGGTCTAGAACATATTACAGAAGCATCCATTTTTTATTCTTAATGAACGCTGAACTGAATTTTACACTGAGCAGCGAGTATTCAGTCACTCTTAGATCCAAAGGATATGGTATATCCTTTACATTTTAAGACATTACTGCACAGTGTAATTTCTGAGAATTTTTAAGAAGCTCAAAGTTATTTCTTTAAAGCATTTTAAAATTGTCCATTTTGAAGTGCAACTTTCAGGTGTCAGATTACCTTAATAACGGGAATTTTGCTAGCTTTGTATTTAAATGCATTCAACAATGTCTCCTTGATGTGGTTACACTGATTTGGAAATTTTTTCTTACATTCTGTTTGCAGTTGGGGATTATATATCGGGATATAAAGCTTGAGAATATTCTCCTTGATTCTGACGGACACGTGGTGCTGACAGACTTTGGTCTGAGCAAGGAGTTTCTTACTGATGAGGTGAGTATTTGACTCTCTAGAAAGTGTGGGCAAAATCCAGCAAGATCACAAAGTTGGTTTCTGTCTCATTGAAATCATAAACACATTTGAGAGTGGAGGAAAAACTGCCTTCTAGACTCTTACTTAATAGAACAACTATGTAGTCTGGTTTACTGGGTTTTGAGCTTTCAGTTCATTGGTCTTTGGCCTGCCAGTGTTGTCAGACATTTTTGTGTGTTCTAGTTCTCCCTGAAATGCCTTCATGCTCCCTCCTGCTGCCCTTTATGTGAAAGAGAAGAGATCCACACAAGTCTGAAAAGCCACTTACATTATCATTTTCAGATGCCTTTTTAAAAACGCTTGACTGTGCTAATACTTTGCAATGACTAGGCAAATGGTATGCTATGACTCTTCTTTATGCTAATAATAATTAATGTATTATTATCTTGTCTCTTTCTCATGTCTTTGTGTCACTTTTGATAAGCTTAATTGCAAGCTTTTAGGATAAAAGCTTATCTCTTATTAAATATGTGCATAGTATCTAACGCGGTGATCTCTGACTGTTGATGTTAGTTGTTAATTATTTGTAAGGTACAGTTTTATTGCCAAATATGCTTTTTAGATTTCAGAGAGTCAAAATTGCACAGGATTTTACTTCTGAGAGAATTTAAAAGTGGCTGTTTTTTGGCTTTCACTTTAGGTATCGGAGGTATTGAAATCTGTGACTACAGATCTAAAAGTCTTTGTTAGAATCAGCAGAGGGGTTTGCTAAAGATAGGTAACTGGTAGTTCCCTCTAGGATATTTGCATTTCAAATGGAGTCTGGTAGGATTTGGGAGGTACCAGTTTAAGAAATATGAAATACTGCTTTCTGAAGCAGGGAAATAATACAGATAATGTCAGTATATTCCTTTTAAATTATAGCATGAAACCAAGAGGAGGTTCAGCTGGCATGGCAGGGCATTAGCAGCAGATTGCCAGACCAGTGCAGGAGAGGAAGTACAGAGAGATGCAGCTTTCAGCCGG
>NW_009629443.1:23967-34840 GCF_000690535.1 Cariama cristata
GAATGATAGTAAAAGGTGTGGCTAGGGAGAGTAGGACCTGCTTAGAGTTCTGAGAGAAGCTGTGCTGTCACAAGAGACAAGTACCTGGGATGGTATTACTGCACTGGTGGGAGAGAAAAGGAGCAGTCCTCCAGCCTTTGAGCCAAAGTTGAATGAAGCCAAAATCTTCCCTGTGATGAGAATATCATAATGAATCAGGATCTTCTTTAAGTCTCAAAACAGATGGTTTTAGGAAATATACTTAGTTCTTATCTGTGCTCACCTTTGGGACATCATTTACAAGCGGTGCAAGGAAAGGGGAGGACTTGGACAAGCATCAGAGATGCCTGTCTGCTTTTCCCACGCTCTGAATTGGATTCCTCCTTCTCCAGTCATTAAATAAAGTAGTGCTGCTGCATGATCATTTAATGTTGGTTCCTCTGACTCTAATCCATTCTGTTTTCAGTATATACCTCAGAAATCTCTTAATTTAACTGTATTTTTTCTCATATTCTCCTTCACATTTTATATTTATCTGTCCTGTCAAAAAAGCTCAACATTTCTCGTGTTTAAGGAAAAAAGTAACTGCAATTGTATTTGCTTTCAAAATCTAAGAAATGGACTGCACTTGACTACAATTTTCATGTGTGCTATTGTAATTTAGCTACTGAACCTAAACATGGTTAGAATGACCCATTTACACATAGAAGTTGACATTAAATATTGTATTGTCTGTAGACAATTCAGCTACTACTAGAACATTTACAATTCACATTACAAAAAATACTTACGCTTCTGAAACAATGCACTTACAAGAAGTAAAATTTGCCAGTATAACTGCATAGCTTCATATCTGTTCTTGTGCTCAATGGGTAGCACTTTTAAATAAAATCACACAACTGCCTAAGTCATATAAAAAGAATGTAGCATTTGCAATTTAATCAGAGCAGCAGGCTTTCCCTTCTCCCCCTTTCTTCACACTTCTTCCCTGGCCCACCCTGCTTCTTGCAAGAACTTTGCCATTAAAAAAGTATACTTATGCAAGTGGTATTTATCCTAGAAACCCCATCTTTGGATTATATTTTCTGAAACAAGATATATTTAGGTTATTAAGAATATATAAAAATTATCAGCATCTACAAGCATGTGCTATGTTTTGAATTCTTATCGGAGAGAATTCTTTACCATGTATTTATGAATTTTGGATGGTTTTGTAGTTAGGGATACTTGCTGGGAAACATCATAGTTCAATATTTTCATTATCCTTGCTTTAATGTGATGGTGGTTAAATATTTCCAGGTACCTGAGCAAGTATAGACTCTAACAGAAGTTATTTTATAATAAAAAGTGTACTATTTCTTGACTATAATAGCTATAGCAGATTAATTGACTGTTCAACAACAAAGTGATGGGAAGCTGCTTTTCCTAAGAACTGATTGAGTGAAAGGAAGCAATTCATGTGGCTTCTAGAAAAACAGAAACCTATTGATTTCTGCCATGCAGCTACTGAAGCGTGAGTGTGAAGAGTGTATTGTCAAGTATCCTCTTTGTTTCACAATTATTATGTGAAAGTGCTTATAACATGCAAGAATTACAAATCCAAGCTGAAAGCAGTGTGGTTTTAAGAGCTCTAAAGTGTTTCATGCTACTCTTTCACTAAAAACTAAAATTTGCCTTGTAGAAGTGAAACGGCAGTCTGATCTTGCCTTTGTTTTATCTTTAAAATGAAGTCTGTATGCTTACATTTGCATTCAAAAAGAAGAAATAACCTGACTGGAATAAAGTAGTTGAATAAAAGTGAATTTTCACATAGGATAGGTCAGTATCACAAGGTGTTCAGCTATGAAACAACTTCTGATACTCAGATTTTATTTAATATCTCATGAAGACCTTCAGTTTGACTAGCCTAACCATACAATGGAATTAGGTAAGAGATGGAGAGATTGAAATGAATAGTACCTTTTTAGTATGAAATTCTATGGCATTTTCATTCTTAGCCCCATGATGAATTTAAGGTTAGTCTTTCTGACTTTTAACTCTCAACTGAATTGTAAAGAAAAATGGAGTAAAAAAAAGACACTTTTTAGCTTTATGCTTTCAAGCATCTCAGTTGAGTTCCTGTGTAACTGAGATGTAGAGTGTATTTGCACATGACTAATATAAATTATTATCGGGGGTGTGGGCAATTGATAAGACTGACAGTGTTTGTATTGAAACTTCTATAATGTTTTGTTCATTGCATAAGTGTAATCACTTCACTGTTACTATTTTTTTTCAAGAGTCTTGCATTTCATTTACCTTTGAAAAACCCCAAACCCATAAGTTGTTGGATTGGGGTTTTTTGCTATCTTATTTCTGTGTAGTATCTTTATCTTCTGGATTTGTAGTTTAGGCATATTTTTATCTTTTTATCTCACTAATAGCTCTGCTTGCATGCTGGCATTGTTTTGATTTGGTTAATGTCAGTTTAACCTCATCATCAGGTTTGGTCTTCATTTTATGTTTATTGTTAAAATGCTACTTCATTTTCTTTAATCTTTTTTTTTTTCCCCTCACACTTCCTTTAGTTCTGTAACTACACTAAAAATCAGACTTTAATATATATTAGAGTTCTTTACATCTTAGAAAAAATAATCTGAACAGATTCATTGAATTACTGTAGTAGTAATCTATTCTGTTGGACCGTGCATAACAATTAACATTTTTCTTGTTAATTAAATCCCATAAAGTACACTTTTTGCCAGAGTATAGTGAAATACTCAAGTCTTCTGCATTGGTACATGTCTTCTGCATTAGCTGAAGTTTGTTTTGAAATTTTTGTGTTTGCTTAATAAAGTTTAAAAAAAATTCCATGGTAAATACTGAACGTTGTCAGTCTTCAAACAATATACCTGAGAGCATACAAATGCCTTAGTAATCAGTGATATGAGTAGATGTTCTGTATGAGGGATGATTGAATTGTAATCTAAGTCAGTTGGATGGATATCTGTGTACTTCTGTCTGATGTGTAGAATGAATAGTTCAGGTATGTTATTGTTTTCCTGTCTGAAAATCTCTTGATCAGAGTTGCAAATTTATTTATAACTGTCAGATGCCTTTCACTGAATTATTGTTTGTTTTTGTTTATTAGCTGATTGAGTGAATGTTTTGTTCTGGAAAGAAAATCAGTATGTAATTTTAAAAGATTTTGAAGGAAACCTCGTTAAAGGAAAATGATAAAAAGGTGGTTAGTCCACTATGTATTTTGGTAGATGAAGTAGGAAGAGATTTGTACACATTCTTAGAGCAGTTTATAGGTAGTCCAAAACAGAGGGAAGTGACTACAACTTTACTCCTGTTTAGTGTTGTATGAACTGTCATCTCACTCGAGTGACCTGGTAGATTAGCTGTGCATTTGACTTTAAAAGACCCTTTATAATTGTCCAATTAAAGTGATAATGTCTGATCATTGAAATGTAATGGTGCATCCTCTGAACATTAAGCATTCTATTGTGAAGATGAATTAGAATAATCCATACTGTGGATGACTGTTCTGTTTCTGCTTGTGTTTTAGTTAAATTGTTCAGTGATGTAGACATAGCACAGTTATAAGGAGTAGATTTACATTTGTGCGAAGATGAAAAAATGAGAGTAAACTGAATAGTGAAGTTAGTCTATGGACATTAACATTGGTTCTAGATCTGTCTGGACAATTAGTCATTATTTCCCTTATTTTAGAAAATGAAACAATGGCAAAACCGTTTTGCTTTAATTGGTATACTTCTGTTGGCATTTTAAATGTCCTGAAATTGAATATTGAGAACATACCAAACACTCCAAAGACACGTAACTGAACTGGACTAACATAATTGCAAAACCAGGTAATCAGTGATCAGATGGCTGGCTGTGCCTTAACCCGAGAGGTATGCCTTTTTCAGTGCTTGTCACAAAGATGACTGCACTTTCCCAGCATGGAGCGGTAATGCAGAAGACTGGAGCACAAAATACATTCTGTCCAGATTTCGATGCCAAAATCTCAAAGTGCTATTAAGAACTTTTGCAAGACAGGTCATGATTTCTTGCAGTGACTGCTCTAAGGATACTGTTTTCTTGTTGTAATACACCAGTTAAAAATCACATTTTTAAGAGAAATACTGATCTGTGTGTTAAATAGCCTGTTATTTTTCTATTGGATCTTAGAATAATATGTTGCTAGTCAACTCAGGAAAATGCTGTTTCTGTTTTCCAAGGGAAAAAAAGTGACTTGTTGAGGTAAACACTACCATCCTCATTAATCTTTTTTTCTCATAGGTTCTTTTTTCCCTTTTTGAATTACTGCAAATACCTAACTTCAATGAAACTTGGACAACCAGGTGTGAAAAAGTTACATGACCAGATTCATGGCCATATAAAAATGAATTTAGAGCCAGATGGATTGTGTTTGAGCAAAATTGTCTGCTCCTACTCCTCTGCCTTTTACATCTAGTGCTCTCTCATACTATGAATGTTTATTTGGCATTTTCTATGCTTTTTTTTTCTTTACATTCTCTCTTTTAAAAATAAATTTTTGAAGGCTTGCAGTGGCTGCTAGTAGAATTCTTCCCAGAATCAGTACTCTTTTTTATACCTTATAATTTTGCCTCTATTTGAAGAAAGAGGATTTTTTCACCATTCTTTTATCTTTTGGTACTGTTCACCTCTCTCTTCTCAAAAGTCTTTCAAAAACTGGAACTTTTGAGAAGAACCTAGTTCAAAACGTTCATCCGTGATGACAGTGGTACATACTTGCATTCCTCCCAGACAATAATCATAGAATCATTATGGTTGGAAGAGACCTCAAAGATCATCAAGTCCAACCGTATACCTGATGCCACCCTGTCCACTAAACCATGTCTTGACGTGCCACATCTAAACGTTTTTTGAACATCTCCAGGGACGATGACTCCACCACCTCCCTGGGGAGCCTGTTCCAATGCCTAACGACTCTAACAGTGAAGAAATTCTTTCTAATGTCCAGCCTGAACCTCCCCTGGCGCAACTTGAGACCATTTCCTCTTGTCCTATCACTAATTACTGGGGAGAAGAGCCCAATCCCCACCTCACTACAACCTCCTTTCAGGTAGTTGTAGAGGGCAATCAGGTCTCCCCTCAGCCTCCTCTTCTCCAGACTAAACAACCCCAGCTCCCTCAGCTGCTCCTCATAAGGCTTTTTCTCCAGGCCCTTCACCAGCCTTGTTGCCCTTCTCTGGACACGCTCCAGTAGCTCAATGTCCTTCTTATAGTGAGAGGCCCAAAACCGGACACAGTATTCAAGGTGCGGCCTCACCAGCGCAGAGTACGAAGGGATGATCTGAATTTTTTTGCCTGCAGAACTGAAACTTTTCTTTTCTCCTAGTTATTTGCTTTACAAATCCATTATCAGGATCAGGTTTAAAAAATTCCTTGCGGAGTTGCAATTGCATTGCACTGCGAAAGGAAATATAGCCATTCTACAAGTTGTGAAAAGGGTCTCTTCAGCCGCCACCCAACATTAGATGAGGGCTTAGCCTTACATTAAGTTATGTTTTGGGACCACAGCTGTAGAGGTGGCATGCAGTACCAGGTTTAGCTGTTATTGCTCTCCCTTTTAATTCCCTGTTCTGATGGTTGCTGCTGGCAGGCAAATCTCATTCTTGCTTGAAAAGTTTGATAGCCCGATTCCATGTCTGTTTTGGAAGAAGTCATTAGTGTGTGTAGCTCTGACATGAGGTGTAGTAACCAACATGGTATTTTGACTTAACTGGCTGCTTCAAGTAGGAACAGCCACTAGGATAGGATTTTTAATTTCAGATAACTGTAGAAGTTAATTTTTTTAATTAGTTGTTCTTGAGATGATACTTCAGACTAATGGACCTTTGATCTACCATATTGCAACCATTCTTGGTCTAGTCTAAACTTTTACTTTCTTACTACAATGTTCATTACGATTTTGTTAAATGCAGCGGAGCAGTCTAACTAGTGTACCGCTAAACATTTTTCTTGCCTTTGTTCTTCCTCCTCTGTCTCCTACAGAGATCATAGCTTTGATTTGGAACAGAAGTTACAGCTGCAGAAGCAACAGTCTACAGCTGCGAGATCTTTTGGGTGAAGTTGTACTTTTTCTGATATGGACAATTTAACTTACCCAGTGTTATGTCTGGGTATTATGAACAAAAAGGCTCCCAAAAGAATTAAAATTTTAAAAAATGAGGAAAAAAAGAAGAAACCAGTGGATCTGGCATGCACTTTGTTGGAACAGGATTTTTGTTTTTCATTTTTAAATCTACGTCACAACTTTGAACCATGAGAGGGCTTTTCTGTCAATTTTCGTATGCCTTCCTAAATTGAGCCTATAATTATCATTATTCTGGACAATTAAAATAGAGGCAAAGAATGTTACAGATCTGATTTCTAGGAAAACGGGGGGTTTTTTGGTGTATTTTTATTTTTGAGGTAAATGTCAGTGAAATCACTTTCACATAGGATGACCTCTAAGGTTCACTGAAGGTATGAGGCCTGTTTCTGTGTGGAATTCAGGCTTTTCGTTCTTTCCTTGTGACTTTCCTGAAATGCAAAATTCATTCAGCATGTCAGCTTGTTAGTAGCAACTCTGCTGTGTGGCATCTACAGCATTGCAAGTAAATGTCAATTTATGGCAGTATTCTTCTGATTTATCCTGTGGTCCTGGTTTTCTCATTGAACTTACCAAGGGAACTCTAATGGCTCACTTGATCAGTAGCATATAGACAGTTTGCTAATAGCTGATGTATGAGATAACTCTGTGTGATACTGCTGAACTCTTCAACTGCTTAAGTTCTTCAGTCTTATACTCTGTTTCTAGAGGAACTGTGTTTCTTGCCTAGTTTGTCAGGGAGTAGCAGGGTGGGGAGCAGTCTCCCCATCTGGGAGCGAAGAGTGACAGCGAGGCTGGCATGCATCAGTATGCTCACTGACCAGTGGCGCAATCCCACAGTTGCTAAACAAGGTCAGAGCAAGTCTAGTGGCAGTAAGACAGGCTCAGACAACAGCGCAGTGGTTATCAGACAAACTTGTCATGAGAAGGGAGGCTTGAGGTCAAGCCAGAATTTGAAGTTGGTGGATCAGGATCAGTGAGGTACATGGCCAAGTACAGGCATACTACCTGCAGCACAGCTGACACAAGGATCAAGAATGGGAGCCTGAACTTCAGCTTCCAGGTGAAGGTGGAGATGTCCCCGACAAGATTCCACGCAGGTTACTGAACTGCATTATGTCAGTGTTGATCTTGAGCACAGGTGGCTTAACCCCTTGGACTGGGGAAAGAGGTTGCAGAGCCTGTTGATAAGCTCAGGGCCCTGAAATGGTTATCCTAGGAAAGTTTTCAGTATGCTTGTAGGCAAAACCTATGTTATGGCTTTCAGAACTCGAATTATATCTACTCAAGCTGTACAAAATAGCAACAGTGATGATACTGTCCCTTGTATTCCAGAAATTCTGCTATTTTTTTATTTCTGATTGATGTTATTTGCGACACTACTGATAGAGCCCAGAGACAGTCTAATTAATGCAACCTGGAAGTTAACTTTGACTTTGAAGTTCCTTTAACAAAGGAAGAAAGACAACTTTGGACTTGAAACATTTGTTTAGAGGTATAAGCAGGTAAGGAAGGTAGTTTTACTCCAGCATGTTTCCCTGGGTTAGTCAAATGAGAAGCATCAGTGAGATTTCTCTAGCACAGTACAAATACTGGCATCTATTAATACCTAGAAATGATCTACCACTTTAAGCATTTCAGGAGATTAAGAAATGGATTATATGTTGCTGTTGAAAGGACAAGAAAATTATTTCATTTGATAACTTGTGAATGGATGGGCCCATACCCCTAGTTAAGTCTGAGATTTACTCCTGAGTGCAGTAGCATAATAGATTCTTTCTAGCCCTTACTGTCTAAATGTGCTTATTTCTTAACTAATTACTTTTATCTTCAGTGACCTCATAAAAGTAGTAGAATGAATGATACTTCTGTCAATTTCCAAATATGCATTGAATAAATTGAAATTATTAAAAAGGGCAGTTTAGTGTGTATTGTTTAAAATGTTCTTCCTTGTTAACTAAGAAATTGGTAAAACCATAAAATAAAGGGTCATTTGCCATACTATTGTGACTGAAGCTGTCCCTGTTATATTAATACTGATAAATATGCACACTAAAAAATTGCAGGAACCTCACAAAAACACATTAGCATTATTCTTCAAGAGGATTTACTGCCTATTTAGTGTGTTTCCAGGACTATTACCTCTTGCTCCCATATCTAGTTCTGAAATGGAGTCTGCTTTTCTGCATTATCCTCTTGAGTGAGACCTTCTGTGGGAGTGTAACATGTAGGTTTCATTTGGGATGACTTGTTCATCACTGGGTGAAGTGTCACAGTCCTAGCCGGGTATCAGTTACAAGTATTTATGCAAAGAGTGTTGAGACTTCTGCATGTTCAGTTTAAATTAGTGCCAGGAGCTGTTAAATCCTCTAATACAAAGTTAGATACTTGGTATCTTTTGGGATAGCGTTGTTCTCCCAAGCAATTTTTTTACTAAAGCCCTCATGGGAGCATACTAGGAATGTTAGTTGCCATCATTGAACCTTCAAAACAGAATGATACAACCTATTGTATGTATTTTCTTTGAGTAGACTGACACTTCTGCTAGATTCTTGTAGCTGATGCAAAAGAAAGAGTGGACTTCACCACACAAAGTTAAGACCATGTGAGAAGAAGTATATGAGAAGTCATAGAAATTGTTCTGTGGGTTTCCTGTTCAGAATTTGTGTGAAGCACCACTTAAGAAATAGATTTTTTTTTTTTCCTTAGGTGTAGTTAGTATATTGATAATCATACCACAAAAGGAAACGGTCATTTGAGGACCTTTACAAGTAGTTCTGGATTTATGCAATATAACCTTGCAGTCTGTGACAGTATCCAGTGCAATTCACAGCAGTCTTTTTGCAGATGCCAGAAATACCTGGCAAGGCCAGATGTTCTTGAAGAATCTGCTGTATTAAGTCCCCTTTCTTAGTTTTGTAAAGACTTATAAAGTATTCTGTATACCTAAAGATTTTGTACATCAGGGAAATTTTTCTTGGCACAGTTGAAACATGCTATGCTCCAGTCACATTGAATCGTAGAATTGTAGAATATCCTGAGGTGGAAGGGTCCCACAAAGATCATCTAGTCCAACTCCTGACTCCACACAGGGCCACCTAAAAGTTAAGCTGTATATCTGAGACCATTTTCCAACTACTTTCTTGGAACTCTCTGGAGATATTTAAAACCCACCTGGACATGATCCTGTGCAGCTTGCTTTGGGTGAACCTGCTTTGGCAGGGGGGTTGGACTAGGTGATCTGCAGAGGGCCCTTCCAACCCTGACTATTCTGTGAACAGTGACAGGCTTGAGGTAATGACCACTTCTCTGAGGAGCTTGTTCCAGTGCTTGACCACTCTCTCAGTGAAGATATGTTTCCCTCCCCCCCCCCATCTGAACTTCCCCTCATGCAGCTTTAAGCCATTCCCTTGCTTCCTGTCACTGGACACCAGAGAGAAGAGATCAGCACCTCCCTCTCCTCTCCCCATCATCAGAAAGTTCTGGACAGCAATAAGGTTACCCCTCCATCTCCTCAGCTCTTAGCTGAACAAGTCTAATATCCTTACCCACTGCTCAAAAGTCATGCCCTCTATGGGACCAAAGATGGTCCTTTCACCATCTTTGTTACCCTCCTTTGGACGCATTCTAATTTTTTATATCCTTCTTATATAGTGGAGCCTAAAACTGCGCACAGTACTCAGGGTGACGCTGCACTAATTATGTATATAGTGGGACAATTTTTTTTACTTTGTTAGCTATGATGTGCTTAATGCACCCAGGATACAATTGGTCCCTTTTTTCCACCTAGGCACACTGGTGACTCATACTGAGCTTACAATCAACTGAAACCCCCAAATCCCTTTCTGTAGGGCTATACTCCAGCCTCTTGTCCCCTAGTCTCTACATTGATCTCTCATTGCAGGAGAGATCAGCTGCCTCTGGTTTCCTTCGTTAGAGATTGGTTGAGGTACCTAAGAAACATTAATGACTTCAAGGATGAAGATTCCTTCTGTGTGTTTCTCCTCCTTGTAGTTTGTGGTATCCAGCAAGCAATAATCTCGGCTAAACTTCTTGAGAGCCAAAAGCACAACATCCTTGCAGATCTTATTTACTCTAGAATGTAAGTTGGAAGTCATAAAATCATAGAGTTGTTATGGTTGGAAGAGACCTCAAAAATCATCAAGTCCAACCTTCTACCCAATGCCACCATGCCCCCTAAACCCACTAAACCATGTCTTGAAGCGCCACATCTAAATGTTTTTTGAACACCTCCAGGGATGGCGAGTCCACCACCTCCCTGGGGAGCCTGTTCCAATGCCTAATGACTCTTACAGTGAAGAAGTTCTTCCTCATATCCAACCTGAACCTCCCCTGGTGCAACCTGAGACTATTTCCTCTTGTCCTATGGCTAGTTACCAGGGAGAAGAGACTGACCCTCACCTTGCTACAACCTCCTTTCAGGTAGTTGTAGAGGGTGATCAGGTCTCCCCTCAGCCTTCTTTTCTCCAGGCTAAACAGTCCCAGCTCCCTCAGCTGCTGTCCTAAGACTTGTGTTCCAGGCCCTTCACCGGCTTTGTCACTCTTCTCTGGACACGCTCCAGCAGCTTAAGGTCTTTCTTGTAGCGAGGGGCCCAGAACTGGACACAGTATTTGAGGTGCGGCCTCACCAGGGCAGAGTACAAAGGGATGATCACTTCACTAGTCCTGCTGGCCACACTGTTTCTGATACAAGCCAGGATGCTGTTGACCTTCTTGGCCACCTGGGCACACTGTTAGCTCGTG
>NW_009629443.1:34890-52795 GCF_000690535.1 Cariama cristata
CCTTGGGGCTGTAGCATTGCATGGGGTTGTTGTGTCCAAAGTGCAGGACCTGGCACTTGACCTTGTTGAACATCATACAGTTGGTCTTGGCCCATTGATCTAGCCTGTCCAGATCACCAGAAATGCACAAGATGGTGTAAGAATTACAATACTGTGGTGTCAAAGAAATTTTAACATCTACCATTCCTTCCTATTCCGTGTGATCCCTTCCCCAATTGTAAGTGTTATGCCTGTGCAAAGACATCTTTTTTTTTTTTTTTTTTTTGGCATCTTTATCTCCCAAGAAATTAACGCATGCCATGCACTTGATAATGTAAGAAGACTTACCCTCCATCAGAGAATAAAACTTGGGTTGTAAATACAATCAAGATTACAGATTTTCATGTGCTAGAATGTTTATTCACTAAATAGAATTCCTAGCAAAGTCTTTACATTGATCATAACTTTACTAGTTCCAAAAGGTTGGTTTGGAAATTTAAATCTTCTGGAGATTCTTTTTTCATATATATTACATGCAGACTGCTTCCACTTTATTGTAGGTGAGAGGCATTTTCACAGAAGAGTGATGGATTTTACTTGCATCTCTGAGTATTTTATAGAAGTTGGAAACATAGTAGTAGCTCATGTGTTTTACATGGTGTATACATTCACGTGAAGTAACCTGATAGGTGATTCCTAAGACCCAAGATACACAGAGTTTTAGCTGAACTGTGGTTTTCATCAGTTTGATTTTTCATCTGCATACCTGATCTGAAAGTTGATATGGTGAATTTTACTGCCTGTGCAATAAGGAGTAATTGTCCTTGACTTTAAGTAGAAAGGCCATATCTGTATTAGATTAAAAACCTTGTTTAAACTTGCTGTGCAATTTCAGCGTACCTCGAAGGACAGTTAATCATTCCTCTTGTCTTGCAGGGTCCTATCATTTTGAAACCCTTGTAATGATGAGGTCAGATTAAGTGAATGAAGCAATTTAATTTGCCAGCTACCAAGTATGGACAAACATAGGAATCTCATAAGAATGTTGCTGAAATCTGTGGAAGAACTCAGCCAAAACATGTATAGTAATTCTAGTATTTCTCCAAAACAAAAACATGACAAGAACCAGTAAGTAAAGCTCATCTGGATTGGAGAAATTTTTAATGGACTTGTGGAAAGTCAGTCCTGAGAGCAGCCCTGAGTGCCTTCAGTGTGCTTCTGTCTGGCTGCCTGATTTCCTTCTGTTCCATTGCACCGTCTTGCTCTGTGTCACTGGGTGCTACTCAGTCTCAGAGTTGTTGCTGACAGATGAAATAAATGCCATCAGAGACTGCAACTCTGACTCTCCAACTCTAGAGGTTGTCTTTGTGTTCTTTGACCCAACAGCACTTTGTGTTTCTAGGTTTTGGTTTTGATTTGTTTTTTAATATTGAGTACACTAAAGGAATAATTCTTAAGCTATTCGATTATGTTCCGAGAATGTTTTATATGATGCAGAATGCAAGGAAATTAAAGTCCAAGCCAATTTAATAGCTGAGAAATGTCCTTTCCCTAATATTGTGTAGTTTTTATTTCTTGACATTCTTACACTAGAAATTATGTACTCTAGGGTTTAACCAAGCCTCTTGACCATATCCTACCATCACTTCTATTAGCAAGGAATTCCTGTTAGGCAACACATACACTATTAAAGAACATGTAGGGAAGAGTAGTGTTTTTTGGTTTTTTTAAAGTTGAAAAATTCATTTAAGGAGTCAAATTTCAGGATTCAAAGGAATATGATAGTAGTATGGTTTCAGAATGTGTCATATCTGATGTTCAGGATAGTAGTCCAGCTCAGTTAAGAACAAAGTATTTGTGCATTAAGTAGTTGGAGAACAGAAGCAGTCTGTTCTGTTTCAAAGGTGACCTTTCATGTAGTCGGAGAAGCGGGTCCTAATTGTGAATGCTGAAAAGAATGTCTTCAGTGAATACTTGGCTAATCCTCTGGCTAAAATATATTTGCACAAAGACTGTTGTGAATAAAATAAGATGTAGGATTGTAGGACTCAAGAGTCTGTTGGAGCAGTGGTATGTGTTGCTTGAATGCAATTTGTCAAGTTGAAGAAGTACTTCAAAGGACACATATTTAAATGTTAAATAATACATCTTCAAATGGTAGAATGACTGTCTTAAGACACTTAAGTTCTTTCTGTATCTGCATTCAGACTTTGAAGATAAAATCACAAATGCTCTGAAGCATTTTCCCAAAGCAGTATTTGTGTGGCAAATAGATGCTCTCCATAGGCTTGGTGCACATGTATAGGACAGCATACTTAGAATATGCCTCGGTATTCTGAGCCAGATACTCTAGATAGAGCATCTGGTTATTCTTTGCAGGTGTGTTTGTTTTGTTTTGTTTTACCTATGTTAGTATTAGCTAGCTCTATCTCAACTCATCGTTTCCAGCATTCACACCTCTGTAGTCTTCTTTCATGTTTTTGTGTGCTTTGCTTTGTTGTGTGTTTGTTTTGTTCCCGAGGCCTCTGAAAAAAAATCTTATGGGTTCTTAAGACTTTGTTTGATCTTTTTCTTAGTTTTTGTTTTTGCTCCCATTTTTCCAATGGTTAAATGGCATGCTTCAGTTTGCTCAGTCTGTCTCTTGTACAACCAACCAATTTGGCAACAGATGGGTGCATTTTGTGCTTAATGTTTGTATAGAGTGTATGTTTTTCCTGATGTAACTTCTAGTTATCTGCAGAAGTCTAAACAGCGATCTTATTTTCTTTAGTACTCAACAGCAACATACTGATGATACCATTGACTCAGGAGGTATTCGACACATCAGCCCTTGCCTGCTTGAGTCTTGAATATTTCAATGTGGGTCATCCTCTTTTGTTCTGGGGCTGCTTTGGAGCTCCAAAAGCTGTTCTCTGTGCTTTCCTTTAAGCTGACTTGGATGCTCTGTCTGCCATACTATGAGCGAGCATGACAATCACAAGATGCACTTTCCAATTATGCAGATCTCGGTTTCCAGAGGCTATGGTTAACTTGATTTTTTTTGAGTCCCTGAGCTAATGATGTTATCACAGAATCATAGAATCGATTTGGTTGGAAGAGACCTCTGGGATCATCAAGTCCAACCTTTACCCTAACACCACTATGTCAGCTAGACCATGGCACTAAGTGCCATGTCCAGTCTTTTCTTAAAGAAAACACCTCCAGGGATGGTGACTGTACCAGCTCCCTGGGCAGCCCATTCCAATGCCTAATGACCTTTTCTGTGAAGAAATGCCTCCTCATTTCTAGCCTGAACTTCCCCTGGTGCAACTTGAGACTATGCCCTCTTGTCCTGTCACTTGTTGCCTGGGAGAAGAAACTGCCCCCCCACCTCTCTACAACCTTCTTTCAGGTAGTTGTAGACAGTGATAAGGTCTCCCCTTAGCCTCCTCTTCTCCAGGCTAAACAACCCCAGCTCCCTCAGCCGCTCCCCATCAGACTTGTGCTCCAGGCCCTTCAGCGGACTCGATCCAGCACTTCAATGTCTTTCTTGTAGTGAGGGGCCCAAAACTGAACACAGTATTTGAGGTGCGGCCTCACCAATGCCGAGTACAGGTGGACGATCATTTCCGTCGTCCTGCTGGCCACACTGTTTCCGATACAAGCCAGGATGCTGTTGGCCTTCTTGGCCACCTGGGCACACTGCTGGCTTATGTGCAACTGGCTGTTGACCAGCATCCACAGGTCTTTTTCTGCTTGGCCGCTTTCTAACTCTTCCCCCAGCCTGTAATACTGCATGGGGTTTTTGTGATCGAAGTGTAGGACCTGACACTTGTTCTTGTTGAACCTCATGCCGCTGGTCTTGGCCCATCTATCCAGCCTGTTCAGGTCCCTCTGTAGAGCCTTCCCACCCTCCAGCAGATCAACACTTCCACCCAACTTGGTATAATCTGCAAACTTACTGAGGGTGCACTCAATCCCCACATCCAGAGCATCTATAAAGAAGTTGAACAGCATCGGCCCCAAAACTGAGCCCTGGGGAACACAACTAGTAACTGACTGCCAACTGGATTTAGCTCCATTGACCACAACTCTCTGAGGCCGACCATCTGTCCTCTCTGTCTTTGAGTAGAAAAGTTTACACATATGCTTTCTACAACTTCAGGAAGCTTCAAATGCCTGCCTAGCATTCCTTGGTTATAAGGAAGGGGCAAGCGATGATACCAGAAGATCATCAAGAGCATGATGGTGCAAGACCCATGTACTTCTGTCAGCACTTTTGATTGAATTCTGGAGCTAGGTTTTGTGATCTCTGGAAATGGTGTAATTGTGGTCAACCTGCCAAGGTCAGTGTACATAGACTTAGCAAAGATGACACTGCTCTGAGGTTTATTTCTTTGGTGAAGCAACTGTCTTCCAGAACGAATGCTAATCCACATGACACCTCTCCATCTTGGACAGTCACAGAATTCTAATCCTCTGTCCTAAAGGTGCTTGGTGGCTAGGTGCTGTCAACAATTCCTGATTGGAAGACAAATTGTGCCCTTTCTTTTTTGATGAAGGAAAAGGAAAATGGGATGCTAAAGTAGATAATCTGGAGAAAAGGCTGTGGGGATCATAGAGACACAGTATTGAAAGTGCCCTGGGAAGTTAAATCAGTTACACATCACTAGGATGCTCAGATCAGTCAGAATGATTGCAAGGAACTTGGAAAGAAGGCAGTGCAGTATCTTTTTTTATATTGCTATAAGTGGAGTGGGAAAAGTTAGAGGTCTACCCATGTGTAGTACCAGAGTGTTTATTAGAAACAGTCTGGTAATACATATAGGCACATCCACAATGTGAGTGTGTAGCTCATCTCAAAAAGCAAGTGTTAAGGGAATATAACTTGGTTTTGTAATTGAGCAGACGAATGGTTTAACAAAGTGAACTGGCTGGCTGTCCAGGTGAACTGATCAAGAACTCTAACAAAATTCTCTTTTTATCGGTGGCTTCATGAAAAGTTGTTGCACTCTTGAGCAGCTAACCACTTTGAAGTAGCCACATTGTCTACCTTTACTAAAAAGTATGCTGTTGCATAAACATTCAGGAATGATGCTGAACTTGGTAAAGAAAAAAATGGAAATCAGCTATTGTGTGCTAAGAGACTGAAGACTATCTCCAGCTTATCTGTAAACATGGAAGCACTGCTGATTGGGAAAAAATGTAATGACACTTTTTTAAAGACAGAGTCGATATTGTCATATTGAGTTATTAGAGAGTTAGCCACATTTCTGTTCCCTTCTGTTAGTGTCTGATTGCTTGCTGCTCTGCAGCTCAGAAGAGGGAACCACAATGTTTTAAGGCGTGCATGCTGAGTGAGGGAAGAAAATGAGCAATCTGCATTATGCAAAAAGTTCTTAGGCTTGAGTATTTGCAAGATGTACATGTTCAGTGAGAATTCACCTGTAGGTAACCCAAATTCAGTTGTTGTTTAATAACTTCCTTTCTTGTCTTACGTCTCATAATATGAAAGTATTAATAATGTGGATTCTGGAATTTGGATTTATGTTATAAAGTTGAATGAAATGTAAATTGGGGGGCAAAATACAAAATGGAGTTTGGTTGTGGTTTTTGAAGATTTGGGGGGGGCTGCATACCTGGGCTGCATACTTGTTCTGTAAGTGAAATGTGATTTCACAAATGAATGTTGAAATACAACTTTCTGTGACGTTCTGTCACAGAATCACAGAATGGTTGAGGTTGGAAGGGACCTCTGGAGGTCATCTGGTCCAACCCTTCCTGCTCAACCACAGTCGCTAGAGCCAGTTGCTCACCACCATGTCCAGAAGCCTTTTGAATCGGGTATACGGTTGGACTTGATGATCTTTGAGGTCTCTTCCAACCATAATGATTCTATGATTCTATGAATATCTCCAAGGACAGAGACTCCACCACCTCCCTGGGCAGCTTGTGCCAGTGCTCAGTCACCCTCACAGTAAAAAAGTGTTTCCTGATGTTCAAGGGGAATCTCCTGTGTTTCAGTTTCTGCCCACTGCGTCTGGTCCTGTCACTGAGCACCACTGAAAAGAGCCTGGCTCCATCTTCTTTGCACCCTCCCTTCAGGCATTTAAATACACTGATGAGATCCCACTGAGCCTTCCCTTCTCCACATGGAACAGTCCCAGCTCTCTCAGCCTTTCCTCATCTGTTCCAGTCCCTTAATCATCTTACTGGCCCTTTGGTGCACTCTCTCCAGTCTGTCCCTGTCTCTCTCGTACTGGGGAGGCCAGATCGAGACAAAAAAGAAACTCTTATTGGAGGTAATGTTCTTTGACAGTGGTTTTAAAACTGCATGTAATACGTAATAGTAAAGCTTATTAGTGACTCCCTATAAGAGGCATATTTAACAAATTTGCGTATGTGCTCCTAGTGAAACTTAATACTATAAAAAACTCTGTGCTGTAAGTAACAGCTAGATGTAGTTGGTAGAGCTTGTAATTTAATAAAACACAACATAAACAGAGGTGTCTAACAAAGAAGTATCTGGATTTTGTGAATTCAACTGTCTGAAGTCAGGACTTTCTACACCATCTTATGAAGACAAATCTGTGTCAATCTGTAGTCAAGTCAGAATGCTTGGCTTTCAGACAGTTGGCTTTAATGTTCTGGGGAGTGCTGTAGTCCTCTGAGCTTTTTTGTGTGATTAAATAAGAAACTATAAACAGTTGGTATCAGTGTTTTTTCTTGATGGTCATCCTATAACAGTCATAAGCTGGTTCCAACAGGGCTTCTGGAGTATGACGCTAGTATATGTAATGGTAAATCAGTGTTGATTATGAAGAAAATGCTCAGTGAGTCCATTTATTTTCCTGCCCAATGCAGAGTTCCAGTTTACTACTTAATTTCTTGCTAAGAACTCTGCTTGTGATAATCATCTGCTTTCTTCTTCTTGTCTCTGTTCAGCCTTGAATTTCAGCAGTAGACTACTTCTAAACTGTAATGGAAGCAAGAGCTAAAGGATACAATTACTTAGCTGTGTGGATTAGAAGTTGAGATTTTTATAAACCTTATTACAAACATATCCCAGAATATTGTCAATTTATCAATGCCTGTTTCTGGCTTTACAGTACGAGTTTTTCATATTGAAATTTAAGTATAAAAAGTGATTTTTAAATGATACAATACCAATTTTTTAAACAGACAAAACTATTTTGAGGGTTTTCAACACTGAGTTTTGCAAGGGACCAAAAAATACCTCAGACGTGAATTTAAGAAAGCAAGAAGACTAATTTTCAAATATTATTTCAGAAATTCCATCTTTCATATTAAAAGCTAAAATGATTGTAAAAGGTAAAAAACGTAAAAAGTAAATATAACTGAAAATCAAAACCACCAGTTGTGTATAATAAGGATTGTAATTGTTCCTCAGAAAAGCTACTACTACTAATTCTGCATGTTTTGAAATGTTTTTCCTGGGCCTTCTCATCAGCAAAAGGTACCTGAGATCATAAAGGTTCTGCTGTACCACTGTATACATCCATATACAACTCCACAGTCTGTTTTTTGTCACTGTAGTATCTTGTAGCCTAGCTTTATTACACAACGTGGGGATAAAAAAGACATACTTTTGCAGATGATTTGCTGAATTTGCAGCTAACTAAATGATAATAGTTTTCATCCATTTCTTTTGATATATTAGCAGTATAAATTGTTTTCATAAATCTCAGCTTGGCTGCATTATCTTTATTCTTTGGAGAGGAAGCAAGTGAAGAACAGTTTCGTATTGTATTTTTCACTCCCCTTCTTCCTTCTTCCCTCTTCCCCTTCTTCCCTCCTCCCTCCCTCCCTCCTAGCTGTACAAAAAAGTGAACAGAGGGATATATGAATAGCTTTAGATTGGCTGATGCCAGGACGGAGGGCTAGGAATTTCTGAAATTTTTTGTTTGTTTTTGCTTTTTATCACACTATTTTTCTTTTAAATAACAGGTAATGGAAAAGATAATCAAAGAGAAACAATAGTTGTGTCAAAAGAAAGTGGAATCATGAAAAATTTATTTTATGGTTTTGTCTCAGAAGTTAATATTTCAAGTTAATATTTGAACAAAATGAGGCCTATAACTATTTTGAATTCAGAATTTTACCCCCAAAAACCAGTCACAGTATATGCATTTTAATAAATACAGTTTAAGAATATGCTGTTGGACTGTTAATTTTTATGCCTCAGGGTAGCACTGAGCACTATTTCTACTTTTAGAAGCTTCCTCTCATTAGTGTAGTACAATCTCTTATATAGAACCTGTTTTAAACTCCAATCTGAATCTACAAATGTAAAACCTGACTTTTGAACTATTTGCTTTTTTGAACACTCTTCTTTAAAGGACCTATCAGGATCTCTCCCCAAAATCTAGAAGCTTGAAGGATAAGGGAGGAACAGTGTTGCATGGCCCAAACACATGTGCTTTCGTCATTAGCAAGGTACAGCATGACCTCATGTTGACCTCAAAGGTAAATCGCTAACAGGGAACAATTATACATGCCTGTGAAAGCAGCTTAGTTTTTGAACATAATCAAGACAATAACTTCAGTGTGTAGAATAAAATTAAATTTACAACTCTGTCTGTCTGCCTTTCTCTTTCTCTCTCTTGTCTCTCTCCAAGTCTCTTCTTGAGAGAATGTTGTGTTTTTCATATGTGTGTGTTGCGAAAGAAAATTACTTTTCTAGAGGTCATAATAAATTCCTAAATATGGGGAACCCAAAGGATCTTGTATCCAATTTAGTCAAATTGTACATCTTAGAATGAAATGCTCTTTTTAATGGAAAGGTTTCATTTGTTGTCTAGAGTATTGATATTGCAGCCTTCAGAATGTGTGTCTATATTACCTTGGGGAATCTTGTGTAGTTCTGAAATGTATAGATCATTTAAACTTATGGTAAAGTTAATTTTTGTGTGCTTATCTTAGACTGCCACACAAACCTATGACAATTTATTTTTTTGTAGAAGACTAAATATTCTGTAGCATTTTGTGATACATCTCTACATATGATGGAATACGATTTAGCTAGCAGTTCTGAGCTATTTGGAGAAGAATTGCTGCCAGCATCTTGGAACTGTTAGCCATATCTGTCCCATGTGATTTGTATAATATAATTGTTTGACATGAATTTTATTTTGTTTTGTTTTGGTTTTTTTCTAGAATGAGAGAGCATATTCCTTCTGTGGAACAATAGAATACATGGCTCCAGATATTGTAAGAGGAGGAGATACAGGACATGATAAGGTATGTTCTGTCTAAGTTTATTACTGAAAAGAAATTTATCCTTTAGGCAACACTGTTGTACAGCTTAAGTGATAATGTCTTATTTAAACATGCCTTATTTCAGATTGTCCTAAAATAGATTGTTGCATATAGTTAAAAACATCAATATGATGTACTTTCAGTTTTTAATCTTAAGCAAAAGGCATATTTATAAAGGTATTGAGGCTCATTTGTGTTCTATTCAAAATTTGTTCTAAACATGCGGCGGGACAAAAAATCTTAGCTGATGTTTCCTTTTAAATAAAAAACTATTTAGTTCAGAGTGGAAAAATTACTATTTTGTGGCTAATACTGATAAATTTTTTAAATTATACATCAGGGAAATCTGTTATCTTTCTTGAAGTGTGGAGTGACTTCTTAATGTTACTAATGTTACAGATGTTCTCAGATTTAATTCTGTTTAGCTTGAGGCTCAAGTTTCACGAGGAATTAGTGTCAGTAATTGATGGGAACGATCACGACAACCATAATTCAGAGGTGGTATTTGAAACCAAAAAAACCCTACTCCCCAAAAGAATTCTACAATATTAGTAGTTTAAATATTCTGAGAAGTTTTGGAGAATATTTATTCTCGGATTTTTTTTTTGCTGTAGATTGAGTTGACTTGTCTTTCTGTTGGGGGTCACGGAATATAGTTGATCACAGTTCCTCTTATAACAGCCTTTTTTAAGCACTGGAAAAATGTTATGTCACCCTCCATCTGCTTTTTCTGGACTAACTGGACTCAGTCTGACTTTTGCCTGAGAAGGTTCTTTCTTCTTCTCTATGGGTTCTGCTTCTCTTTTCGTCTGAGTTTGCTTGTACATTTCTTCAGGTAGGGAGCACTGTAGTGGGCACAGTGTTTCAGCTGGGAGTTGACAGTCTGAAGTACTGCAGGATGATTACCTCCCTGATTCTTCTATTAAACATAAAATAGAATGTGCTTTGTCCTTTCATTTAGTCGTTGTCTCACACCTACTTTGTATTCCAATATAACCTCCGCATCTTTTTCTACTGTACTGCTTGCCTAGTCATTATTAAAAATGGGATTTTACAAACTTACGAATTGAAGCTCTTTCCTGCACTTTCTTAGTTTAGTCTTGCCAGTTTCAGAGAATCTCTGCAATGGATCAGTCACTTTGAATTGTGATTCTGTCTTCTCAAGTGCTTACAAATTCAGTATTGTTGCTGATTTAAAGAGGAATCTCTGTTCTGTTATTTTTGGTTCTGTCTGGTACTTTCATTAGGTGTAGCGCAGAGCCATACAGTATTCTATAAGAAATAGCTTCACAGTTTGATACGAAATGGTCACTGATAAATAAGAGTGATTTTGCAGTTACCTATGTGATGGTAATTGTTTATACCACACACTCTCTGCCTTACCATTGGCAATGTCATGTGATGCAGTATTAGAAGGTTTTTAGTGTATTTCATACTTACTGCATATCTAGCAACTCTTCTTACCTAAAGAGGAAATGAGACTGCTTTAGTAGGCTAAGCTCTCATTAATCATTGTTTTTGATTTGTAATCTCTTCTAGATACCTGTATTGTTTGTCTAAGACTTGCTCTAGTATTTCAGTGTGTATTTTTTTTAAAGTTTGATTTCTGATTCTGCAGATCCTCCTTTTCTTCTGGAAAAACACATGCCAAGAAAAAAATTCTTCTTTAAGGTTTTCTCTTATCATTGTGTATTTGCAAAGATAATTACTAACAGTACAGAGACTTCGTCAGCTAGTTGTTCTAGACACTGTTGGCTGAATATGTGAAACTTTGTATATGTTGAAGCAAAAAAGAAATAAAATGTGAGGCCAAATTGTCATCACTTCACGGATTGTCTTCCTGTATTGTATTAATACTGTCAACATAAGTAAAGCAGAGCTTCAGTTTCATTGATTTGCAAATTCCATGGAAGTAAAACTGAGAAGTTCAAACACGTGTAATTAAATTATTTTGTTGAAATAACTGAACTGCTTCCTTTATTATTCATAGTAGCATCTTTTCTTTTAAAAGAGAGAAATATTTTGTAAGTTATGAGTTATCAGAGATATAAATAATATGATTAGTATATGGGAAGCTGAAGATCACATATGTTACTAGGGAATATAAGATAAAATTCCATAGCATTTTCAAGTGCCCTGATTAACTGTGACCTGTGCTCTTAAATTGTGCTTTTTGACAGTTCCCTTAGTTTCATTCTTAGGTTCTACTACTTCTTAGCAAAGCTTAGTTTCCTCTGTTATTTCAAGTACGTGTTAGAATTCTTATCACCTCACAATGGTAAAAAAAAAAAGTAATTCTAGGGGGAGGGGAAAAAAAAGGAGCTTTAGTAGTCAATGGAAAGAGTCCAGCTTGAGAAATCAGTTGAAGAAGCTAAATCGAGAGATTTCAAGATAATTTATCATAGAAAATGTCTCCAATCAGTACAGCAATTGTTCATGCTTTATTGTATCCAGATTGACCTTTATATTGATAGGTGGTCTCTTCCTTTCCTAGTTGCTTTCTAGGTGCATTGTTTTGTTCCTTCTTCTGTAAACAATTTTGCTTCAACATATAACATACATAATTATTGTTGTTCTATAGGCTGTTGATTGGTGGAGTGTTGGTGTTCTTATGTATGAATTATTAACTGGAGCATCACCATTTACAGTTGATGGAGAGAAGAATTCCCAAGCAGAGATCTCTAGGTAAGATTCAAAACAGTAAAGTATACATGCTTGCTCACAAAGTGATGCTCATGCCATAATACATGCTTTGTGAGAGTTTTAATCTAAAATTTAGGAAGAAAGTGTTACCAGGGTAACATTTTAGGTGCTCTGGTTCTGTTTAACAGAACGACATCTGGAAGCAGGTAGGTTTTACTAACCTCAGCAGGTTATTGAAATAGTAGAACTGACCTTTACAAAACACCTGTTTTGTTTTAAACTGCAGTGGAACCACAGCTTTATAGGTGTTCAACCCTGTTGCATGTTTACTGTTGAAAAGGAAGTCAAATGAAATATGAAATTATATGTAAATAGAATTGTCACATTCAAAATCTTGATACATAATGAGACATATATTTAGCTAGTGTCAGCTCTTGCTAGATCGCTCTATCAGACTACAGGTTTGAAGTGTCAGGATGTACCCTACTCCCACCTTTTTCTCACAGTTAGTATTTATTTTATTAGTGTATAACATGAAACAAAGAACATAATCTTTTCTAGCCATACTTGCATATCTGAGAAGAAATGAATGTGATACTTACAGAAATGAAATAACCTATACCATTCTTATTTTACATGTAAACTTTTCCTGACTACCAGCTTTGTTATGTTCAGTAATCTCTACGCTTTAAAGGTTTGTTTTCAGTAGCCATGTAAAAGCATTGGAGCATTTTAAAAAGACAAAGCAATAAGCTTGCCCAAAACACATTACTGAATTTCCCCCCTAAATGAGAATTTCCTGTTACTGGATTTCTCTTGGGAATGGGGAGTTGAGGGCTTAAATTACACAAATTAGTAACTGCTGTCAAGATCAGCTTGTAGTTCCAGTCCCCAAACTAAGAATAATCTTGCTCTTATTGGAATGTATTACCATGGTTCTGACCCTCACCTGAAGTCACTTGGTATTTAAGAGTATAATGGGCAACAGAACATACATGAATTATTTAGATAATTTATTTTACTTCTGTTATAAATTCAGGCAGTTTCTTGGAAGGTTAAGACTGGTTTATTGGTTTCTAGGTCTTTACCAGAACAGGAAACTTAGTGGGCCACTAGAAAAACACTGGGGGGTGAAATCCATTAACAAAACAGAATTCACGACTTCACCCTCTTGGGCATTATAATAGAGTTAAAAAATTAACTCCTCCTGACTTATTTAAGGTTAAAAATTTTGTTCATTGCTTACTTATGCCATGTCTGAATTGGTAATTTTGACTCCCAGGATTTACTGAATGGAACTCTGAAGTCAAAGTTACAAATTTTTTGGAGAGAACCTTGACCTGAATTTTACAGATACAGTTTTTCCCAAGAACTGGGAAACTTTTTAGATATGTGTTCTACAGGAGTTGACTGTCTTTTGGTAGGTCCTTATGTGCTCTTTAGTATCTTAATCTTTCTGATAATTTAAGATTGAGAAACTGCAAGGTTGCCAGCATCCATCCTCTGATGGCTAATAACCTAATTTCTGATCTAAATTTAGTTGTGGCAAGTTTACTGTGTTGCTGCTCAGTATGCCTTTTGTTCTGGTTGGCATTTATGCTACACATTTATAGACAGCAATCCTGTAGTCTTTCAGCTTTTATTTTTATAAATTTAGAAGGTAAATTCTTAGGTTTTTTTATTTAAAGATGTTCCACAGTCTTCCTGTTCCCTGAAAAAGCCTTTTCTGAACTCAGCTTGTGTTGTTCTTTCTTACGTATGGATAATTTATTCCTGTTGATGTTGCAAGAGGATCTTGTTTAAGGGAAGTAATAACTCACCATCTAAACAAAAAGATACTCCTTCTTTTTTCCTTAGGTTCCTCTTGTTGATGCAAATGGTGGACTGATAGATGTAATTCCTTCTCCTTTTCTATCACTTCCAACTGATAAGCCCCTAGTTTATAGCTGAAATCTCATTAGTCCCAACTATATGACTGCATTTCAGACTTGATTTCATCTGTCTTCTGTTACTTCAGTACTCATAAGACCCATGGTTTCTGAATCCTTTCCATTGATAGCAGTTTCTGTGCTGGATGACATCCGTTTTGTGCATTTGCAGTTTATTTGTGTAATTAATGTTATGTTCCTTTTAAGAGTGTAGCTGAGCATATGAGAAATTGTTTTTTTTACTGTGTCCTGGCTGCTGCACTGAGTCATCTGGAACCTTTTGGGGAATGGTGGTTGCCCTGTGCCTTGGGGAGTAGCAGGAGTGTGTTTGGGGCTTTCCCTGAGGGTAGGGTAGAGCAGACAGAACAGGTGTGGGATATCAGCAGGCTGTGGTGCCCCTGCAGCCCAGGCAGGAGGTGAGAAGAGTAGGGAGCAGAAGTACATCTCAGAGAAGATGGAAAGAAAACCTTTTTCTAAAGATTGAAGGGGAACGCATAGAGTTTGCTACAACTTGGGAAGCTGTTAGGCTGCTTGCTTGAGGGCATGCCTGAAAGAAATGATCCACCCTTCCTGACATGCTAGCTTGTTAAATTTAGAAATTCTTGTTACCATATTCATGGCTTTTCAGAAATGTCCTCCTTGTATTTATCTCTAGTGTGGGTACACTGAGCTTTCAAGAAATAACAGCTGAATTTTCAGTACCTATCTTTATCCTAAGCCTGTCTGGCCTAGAAGCTATGATCTTTATTTCCTTTTTTCTGTGATACTTTTGTCACTGAGGACACATTTGCAATTTACACTTAATGTCTTTTTTTTGATAATTCTTTCAATTATGTCTGCAACCTTTTCTATAAAGTTTTCTGTTGAATTGGGATGCAGACTCTAGATAATTATACACCTATAATTAAATAAGTTCCAAATTCTCTCCGTGACTGTCTTTGATATTTCTAGTTTCATTTCCTCTCTAAACTGATGAAAAACTGAATTGCAGATAACTTCATCAGATATTTACAGATGCCAGTGGTAATGAAATCTGTAGCACTAACACAGAGATATGAGATGGTACAAACTTCTCTCTTAATGGCAAACTTACTCTAAACAGAAATTGTATTCCCTAGCCTAAATACGGTTTAACTTGCCAATTACAGCAGACTTAGAGAACTCAGTTTTCTCTTACTCAGTCACAAGCCCTGAAAGCATAATTTCCATTGCCTTTGATTTTTCTGAGTTTAAGGAAAAAAAGTCGTCTTCTAAATGAATCCAGGTCCGTCTTTTATTTTACCTATGTAGGAAGTAATCTTAGATATTTTTAGATAATTTTATTTATTCCCTTGTGAGGCACAGTGGCTATCTGCTGTTAAATTTGAGCATAAAGTTTTGTTCTGAAATACCTTTCTAATGGACAGTTCAGTTGTTCTGTCATGGGTTATTAAACTAAATTAAAAAAAAATCACAGAACTAGTCACGTATCTGTCCTTTTCTAGTATGCCCTCTACCCTTTCTTCTCCTATCTTCCCAAATCTTCCTTTGATTTTTGAGAATTCTGGACTTAAATTGCTGCAGAGCCATGGATGGGACCCATACTGCAAAAGCATAGGCAAGGGCTGGGTTTGATTACAAACCCAGTATTTTCAGTTTGACCATGAGTGATTTGTAGTGCTGACTTGAAAGACAGACAAATCCATTTTAGGGTGTTGACTTTTGAGGGTCTTGTCATACATACAGGAATTTAAAATGAGCATGAAGTTTTTGGAGTATTATTTTGCTGCTGTGCAGCAGCTTAGAAAATCTCACCAGCTTTTGGGGTTATGAGTAGATAGGTATGTAAAATAATCTGTAGAAGCATATGATACCGTATTAGCATACTAATGCTAATAGCAGCCTGAGCTCTTTATTTAACATAGTTGGTTAGACTTTATTTATAATCTTTATGGAGGATGGCTGAAATTTGACCATCCATTAGATGCTATGAAGATATTTTATCACAGTTCTGAAAAAAACCTTGTCCTGATAAAGCTTTTGGGAAGATGTATAGCAGGTGTATATAGGGATTCCCTTCTTTATTCTCTGCTTGTGAAGACTCCAGTGATTGCTAGATCTTTTAAAGGACAGAGTAGTCATTAAATCCATCTTGTAATTTGCATGGTGTCTTCTTGACTTTTGTCCTAGAGCTTATAGCTGTCTACCTAGAATGTACAGCATTTGTATGTTTGACAGGAGTCCAGAGTCCAAGAACTGATAGACAATAATGTAATGATGCTTTTCTAACAGATAGCAATGACTCAGGAAATCTCCGCCACATGAAGGAAACCATTTGACGCTAGACTTAGTGTGAATCGTATCACATCAGTGACTGCCTACGGATCAGTTCAACCTTTCAGTAAAGCAGATGGTTTTAAGGAAGTCCTAAGTATTGCATCAAAGTCTATGACTTGCCTAGAACTGGGGATGCACATACAGATCTGACTGCTCCAAGCTGGAACAAAAGAATCTGGTATTAGTAGTTCTGACATGACAGGGCATTCGGCAGAGTCATTCTTAAATGTGAAGGTGAAAACTCTGCTTTGGAAGCTTGTCTCTCTGTCTTTTAACAGGGTTACAGCTTGGGATTGCTTTCTTTTACTCCCTGAATGTCAGGATGGATATGCATCTTTTTGGTGATGCCTATAATACAGTTCTGAGGGCACTGATAATAGAGTGTAGTAACAGTTCTAGCATAAACCTAATGTTTCTGTTGGTCAGCTGTGGTGATCCTTTCAGTTTTTCATGATCTGATTATGTCTTTTACCTGGTGGAAGCAAAACAGAAAGCTTCAAGTTTTGTACTTTTGATGTTTTATTATTGTCTCTTCCACAGTCAGGTTCAGGCATCTGCTTTCAGGCTAATCAGTGGAGGGTGAAAGGTGGTTTCCATCTCAGTACTACATATTTTGTGTCTGTATCTTGACCAAAATAGTTGGGTTTTGGGTTTTCTTCCCTGTCAATTAAAATCTTGTTGATTGGCACCTAGTGTTTACCACTTCCTAAACTTTTTCATCCTCCTTTCTTGTAATCAGTTTTGTTTCTCACTGTTACCATTTTAAACAAGTTACGTAGTTATGGTTTCCAATAATGAATTAGCATTAATTTGTTCAAGTACTCCATGTTCAGTTAGTTTTCCATAGCTTATGCTTTACCTCTCAAAATGATTGCTTAGTGGATATATTTAATTGTAATTTTTACAATATAGTTTATAGATTGGTCAGTCTAGTGATAAACGATAAATTGGTCAAATTGACCAATAAGTCAAATTGCCAAATTGGTCCTATTGTGAATAGATGTTTTCATATTCTTTGACATAAACTGGGTTTTCTCAGCTATGCAGTGCGTCAGAATTTTGACTAGTTTAGCTCTTTACAGGGTTAATTAAAATGAAAAATTAAGAAAATATCTCTCAGCTTCTGGCTAACAGCGTATCTTCCGCGCCTCAAATACTGTGTCCAGTTTTGGGCCCCTCACTACAAGAAAGACATTGAGCTGCTGGAGCGTGTCCAGAGAAGAGTGACAAAGCTGGTGAAGGGTCTGGAGAAAAAGTCTGATGGGGAGTGGCTAAGGGAGCTGGGACTGTTTAGCCTGGAGAAGAGGAGGCTGAGGGGAGACCTTATCGCCCTCTACAGCTACCTGAAAGGAGATTGTAGCGAGGTGGGGGTTGCTCTCTTCTCCCCAGTAACTAGCGATAGGACAAGAGGAAACGGTCTCAAGTTGCACCAGGGGAGATTCAGGTAGGATATTAGGAGGAACTTCTTCACTGTAAGAGTCGTTCGGTATTGGAACGGGCTCCCCAGGGAGGTGGTGGACTCACCATCCCTGGAGGTGTTCAAAAAACGTTTAGATGTGGCACTTCAAGACATGGTTTAGTGGGTTTAGTGGGCATGGTGGCATTGGGTAGATGGTTGGACTTGATGATTTTTGAGGTCTCTTCCAACCATAATGATTCTATGATTCTATGATTCCCTTTCATTTTATCTTAACCACTGGGAGCAATCTGCTGTCCATGTTGGAAAACTCCCAATGACACTGTTTGTAAGGCTTTTATTGAGCATTGCGAGGGCATTGCTG
>NW_009629443.1:52826-56021 GCF_000690535.1 Cariama cristata
TAAGATTATCACCCTGGAATGAGTGAGGTCAGAATCCTCTTTAGACTGACATCGTAGTACAAGCCTTTGGCACATGGTTTTTGCATTTCTGATTGGTTTTAAATACTATGCCTTCTGTAGAAGAATGTTTTATTGAGCCAGCAAACATGTTTCCCATCTCTACTGCTCTGGTAAAGAGCAGATAAGAAACCTGTGGTCCGTTTGTGTGATTTTTAAACTACAAGCTAGCATAGATAAGTGGTGGCAACTCTGAATTTTTCATAACAAAATCAGCAAGTTCCTTGACTGATCTGTGAGGCTCAGCAGCGTGCACCTGTTACACAGGAGTGGCTCTGAAGATACTGATAAAGAGGAGGAGCATCTAAAGGTCAAGGTGTCATTTCTCTACTGTATCCTTCACTCACTGAAGATTAAGCATCTCTTTCTTGTCCTTTGTCGTTCATTAGCATGTCCTTTGCATTATCATATATGCTCTTGGTCTATAGTATTTATAGGAGAAACTCATCAGAGCTTAAGTTCCTGAAAAACAATACCAATGGGGTTAACTCCTAGCTCTGCATAGCCTGCCATAGAGGAGGGTAAGATGGAAATGATCCAGGACTTCAGAGTGATAACCTCCTTGACTTATGCAAGGGAAGTTTTCTCTCAAAGTGTTTTCAGTATAGCAGGAGTGCTCTTCATCAGCAGGGGTAATCTCAGCTCATCCCAGCTCAGGGGAGTTGTACTAGGCTAGAAGCAGAAAATACAACAGAGTAGTTCTTCAGCAGCTTTGACCACAGTTACTGCTTGGGATACTTAATTCTTCTTGCTTACTTCTGTCACTGTTATTGGACATCATAAACATGAAATGTACAAGAGGATGGAGGTGATTCAGAAAAGGAAAGGAAAGTTAATGCTAAAGGCCATAGCTTCTTTTCAGAAGCACAGACATACTGGGAAGGACTTTGACACATGCAGCTTCCTTCCTCTTTATGAGGTACTGTTATAGCCTTAAATGACTTACATTCAGTACAATGCTTCACTAGTGTTGTATAGTGAAGCCAGACTCTCTTTACTTGATCAAGCTACTTGATTAGCCTTCACGGATTTCTGCTGTCTCACATGTTGATCCCATACGGTCTTTCTTTTCTGGCAGCTTGCTTTCCATCCTAATTAATGTGTGTACAGCTTCACATACATCAGTTCCATGTTAATTGTAAGTAGTTCCTGGAACTTCTAAAGAAATTAGCTTCATTCTTCACTACTTCTGTAGTGTGGTTCTGTGAACCAGTCCAGAGCATCATGAATACTTTATAGTATCAGTCAACCTCAAAAGTATTTCTGAATGAATGCCACTGGCATGTATAAATGCAGCTTATGTGGAGTCTGCTTGTACAGCATGGCAAAATGCTGCCTTCTCTGCAGTGGCCTCAAGGAGGGTCAACAGATGGAAGATATTCCTCAAAATAATACTTACCAGATGTCTGTTGAAAACACAATAGAGCAGAGAGGAAACAGTTTAGGAGGTCCCTGGAGTGTGTGGAAGAGAACTTCCTGACACAGCTGATGAGGGAGCCAACTAGGGAAGACACTCGCTGGACCTGTTGTTTCTGAACAGAGAAGGACTTGTGGGTGATGTGATGGTCGGAGGCTGTCTTGGGCACAGCAATCATGAAATGGAGTTTTTGATCCTTGGAGGAGTAAGGAGGGGGATCAGCAGAACTGCTACCTTGGACTTCCGAAGGGCAGGCATGAGCCTGTTTAGGAGACTGGTTGACAGAGTCCCTTAGGAGGCAGTCCTGAAGAGGAAAGGGGTCCAGGAAGGCTGGGCATCCTTCTAGAAGGAAATATTAAAGGCACGGGAGGAGGCCGTCCCCATGTACCAAAAGATGAACTGTCAGGGAAAAAGCCCAGCCTAGCTGAACAGAGAGCTTTGGCTGGAACTCGAGGGGGAAAAAAAGACAGTTTATGACCTTTGGAAGAAGGGGCAGGCAACTCAGGGGGACTATAAAGGTGTTATGAGGTTATGCAGGGAGAAAATTAGAAGGGCCAAAGCCCAGCTAGAACTTGACGTGGCTACTGCTGTGAAAGCCAATTTAAAAAAGTTTCTATAAATACATTAGCAACAAAAGGAGGGCTAAGGAGAATCTTTAGCAGTAAGACCAGTTGTTCTTGGGGTACCCAGACCCTGAGCTGGAAGACAGGGACAGGGAACAGAATGAAGCCCCCATAATCCACGAGGAAATGGTTAGCAACCTGCTACACCACTTAGACACACACAAGTCTATGGGGCCAGATGGGATCCACCCAAGGGCACTGAGAGCACCGACAGAAGTGCTCACCAAGCCACTTTCCATCATTCAGCAGCAGTCCTGGCTAACCAGGGAGGTCGCAGTTGACTGGAGTTTAGTGAACGTGACACCCATCTACAAGAACAGCCAGAAGGAGGATCTAGGGAACTACAGGGCTGTCAGTCTGACCTCAGTGCTGAGGAAGGTTATGGAGCAGATCATCTTGAGTGCTGTCACGTGGCATGTACAGGACAACCAGATGATCAGGCCCAGTCAGCATGGGTTTATGAAAGGCAGGTCCTGCTTGACTGTCTTGATCTCCTTTTATGATAAGGTGACCTGCTTAGTGGATGAGGGAAAGACTGTGGATGTTATCTACCTAGACTTTAGTAAAAGCTTTGACACCATGTCCCATAGCATTCTCCTGGAGAAACTGGCTGCCCATTGCTTGGACGGGTATACTCTTTGCTGGGTAAAAAAACTGGCTGGATGGCTGAGCCCAGAGACTGGTGGTGGATGGAGTTAAATCCAGTTGGTGGCTGGTCACAAGTGGTGTTGTGGCCAGTTCTGTTTAACATCTTTATCAGTGATCTGGATGAGGGGATCAAGTGCAGCCTCAGTAAGTTTGCAGATGACACCAAGTTGGGTGGGAGTGTTGATCTAAAGGAGGGTAGGAAGGCTCTACAGAGGGACCAGGCTGGATAGATGGGCTGAGGCCAATTGTATGAGGTTCAACAAGGCTGAGTGCCAGGTCTCGCACTTGGGTCACAACAACCCCAGGCAACGCTATAGGCTTGGGGAAGAGTGGCTGGAAAGCTGCCTGCCAGAAAAGCACCTGAGGGTGTTGGTCGACTGCCGGCTGAACATGAGCCAGCAGTGTGCCTACGTGGCCAAGAGGCCAAAGGCATCCTGCCTTGTATACAAC
>NW_009629443.1:56332-56569 GCF_000690535.1 Cariama cristata
CTGTGCCAGGGGAAGTTCAGGCTAGAAATGAGGAGGCATTTCTTCACAGAAAGGGTCATTAGGCATTGGAATGGGCTGCCCAGGAAGGTGGTGGAGTCCCCATCCCTGGAGGTGTTTAAGAAAAGACTGGACGTGGCACTTAGTGCCATGGTTTAGTTGACATGGTGGTGTTAGGGCAAAGGTTGGACTCCATAGTCTTAAAGGTCCTTTCCAACCAAATCGATTCTATGATTCTGT
>NW_009629444.1:0-3458 GCF_000690535.1 Cariama cristata
AAATTTGTCAGGCACGATTTGCCCTTAGTGAAGCCATGTTGGCTGTCACCAATCACCTCCTTATTTTCCATGTGCCTTAGCATAGTTTCCAGGAAGACCTGCACCATCATGATCTTGCCGGGCACAGAGATGAGACTGACTGGCCTGTAGTTTCCCAGGTCTTCCTTTTTTCCCTTTTTAAAAATGGGGGTTAGGTTTCCCCTTTTCCAGTCAGCGGGAACTTCACCAGACTGTGACGACCTCAAATATGATGGATAGTGGCTTGGCCACTTCATCTGCCAGTTCCCTCAGGACCCACAGATGCATCTTATCAGGTCCCAAGGACGTTTGCACCTTCAGGTTCCTTAGATGGTCTTGAATCTTATTTTCTCCTACAGTGGGCGGTTCTTCACTCTCCCAGTCCCTGCCTTTGCCTTCTGTGAATTGGGCAGTGTGGCTGGAGCACTTGCCAGTGAAGGCAGTGAGGCAAAAACATTGTTGAGTACCTCAGCCTTCTTCCTATCTCAGGCAACCAGGTCTCCCATTTCCTTCCGGAAAGGGCCCACATTTTCCCTAGTCTTCCTTTCATCACCAATGTACCTATAGAGGCTTTTCCTATTGCCCTTGACGTCCCTGGCCAGATTTAATTCTGTCAGGGCTTTAGCTTCTCTAACCTGATCCCTGCCTGCTTGGACAATTTCTCTGTATTGCTCTATCTGTCCTTGCCTTCACCCTCTGTAGACTTCCTCTTTGTGTTCGAGTTTGTTCAGGAGCTCCTTGTTCATCCATGCAGGTCTCCTGGTGTTTTTGCTCGACTTCTTCTTTGTTGGGATGCATCACCCCTGAGCTTGGAGGAGGTGATCCTTGAATATTCACCAGCTTTCTTGGGCCCCTCTTCCTTCCAGGGCTTTATCCCATGGTACTCTACCAAGCAGCTCCCTGAAGAGGCCAAAGTCTGCTCTCCTGAAGCCCAGGGTAATGAGCTTGTTGGGTACCCTCCTTCCTGCCCTAACGATCTTGAACTCCACCATTTCATGGTCACTGCTGCCAAGGCTGCCCTTGAGCTTCACACTCCCCACCAGCCATTCAGACTCCTAAACTGTCAGTCTACAGACACTTATAACGAATGACTTGTATTGAATATGTCACCTCTTGCTAAGCTATAGATCAGAAATGTGAGAGGTGTGTGAAATGTTTCTGGGTTTGAAACATAAACTGTCAAACAAGCAGAAAGTCTAGCTTAGCTTCAATGCGGGCTAGACATACTGAGTTTTACAAAATGTCTACATTTTGTTCTATGTTTTGTTTTGTTCTTGCCAATTTTATATTAGCTCTAGATAAGTTTTGATGACCAACTAATTCTCATGTTGACTTTGATTTTGTAATTCGTCATATATCAATACTTTGTTGGTGGAACAGACTACTGAGCTTATGTTGTTACAAACAATATTTAACAGGGGCTTTGATTTTTTTTCCCCTCAGTTAATGTTTTTAGAGGACTGAAGAAAACAACTTCCCACAGTAGGTGGCATTCAGTTAATGGTGTTTATTGAACTATTCTAAACCAGAGCAACCAAACCTAGCTCCAAGGTTCCTGAACAATATGGGAAACACAAACCACTGCATCTTCACTTTCTGTTTTCATTCTTCAGAAGCATTCACACAACCAACTACACCGTTCTTCAGTCCATGCCAAAAAACTTAAATGAAATTTGCGATAGCTTTCCAGCTTCAAACTAAAATTGGAATTACAACGCCCCTGTATGTGATGGCTATAAACTCTTTTTCAGTCATCTCATGGTGCTTCCTCAAGCTATCATTTTCTAAGTAGATTTGTTTCATTATTTCAACTGTATGTTCTATCTAGTTTTTAATTACAATTAATTACAAATTGTTTAAATAGGATTTTCTTTTACCCCAGTGATGCTACCACAATGACACTAAAGCATGCCCACAACAATCTGAGACTGTCTTTGTATTCTAGAGCTAGTCTTCCATGCCATTCTCTGCATGAAACCTATCTTTTCCTAAAACTCTTTACCTCAAAGATTGCTTCGATTTACAGGTTGGCCCTGTAGTGTGTTACAGACTACAGGTATGAACTGTAAATAGCGACTCTACCTCTACAGCTGTATTTTAGGAAACAAAAATTCAAGCAGGGAGTTAAGTATCATGCAGGACTAGCTCAGGTTCTTAAAAGAACTGCATTGTGAGTAACAACAATTTCCTTAATTCAAGCTCCTGCCTACTAAAATAGTTCATATTTGCAAGACTACTTATATTTTATGATGTATTTGATGATACACAGGGCATGAACTAAGGCTTCTTGAAAGACAATCTACACTACATCTATGTGTTTTATATTTCCCTCAGTACCTATAGGGTAATAAATTAATTTCTCCTCTTGGCTTCACAATATAAATATGGAATTACAATATCAACATTTTCAGGGTAGCCAACCCAAATTACTTGGCTGAACCAAACACGCCCTACCACGTGCAAAGATTAAGGAATACCAATGATTCTGATTTTAGTAACCATCAGTGGGATTTTCAAACTATTCAGCACTGGCCAAATGTTGCTCTATTGACATCGACAGCAAAACTCTAATTTCAGAAAGACTGGAAAGAATCCAGTTCTAAATACTTCTGAAAAACCCTACCCTAAAAATCTTTATTTTAAATTACTTCAAAACATGCAATTTATAGAATCTACCATGAGAAATCCTGCCAGAGTGGATCTGAAAGGCAGCTGGGAATATAAGCAAACAGATGATCCATATGATATTCTTACTTGCAGTTTTGAAATCTGACAACTGAAAATAATTCACTTGGAAGGAAAAACAATTCCTCTCCAGTCCCTTTTCAATACATGAAATATTCACCTCTAATTTATTTTTTCACAAGAAAATGGCAACAGAATTTTGCACTACTGAATTTTATGCAAGACCTTCTCAAGCAGTCTAACTCATACTCAAGTCTCAAGGCAGTAAAAACATGTATAAATTATGTAAAAGTCCAACAGAATAAAAACAAAGGCACTTAAATCACAGTCTATAACTACTTTAAAGATTCCAATTACAAATTGCAAGGGGCTTTTTCTCTCTGTGCTCACATAAAAATACACAAAATATTGGGAAGATATTAAATAACCTTCTTAAGGCAGACTCAGTGATAATACAATTACTCTGAATAATTTCACTCTGGTGAAATGAGAATGATTCACAATTAAACTGCAGAAGCCACAATGGAAGGACAGATCACTTATAGGAAAGAATAAAGATTATTATTCTTAAAGCGAAAACCAAAGGTAGCACATGAGAAATTGTATGAGTCAAGCTAGAAACTTGTGACACCCTGCTAAAAAAAAAACAAGATTAAAGATGAGTTCAGGTGAATAGCATGAGGATTAGTGAGAAATGGCATAAATAACCCAACTTTATATGACCCCAAACCTTCAGACTGGACACCTGGTAGCAG
>NW_009629444.1:3492-14225 GCF_000690535.1 Cariama cristata
TGAGATAAGAAAGAAGCAAGACTGAGGACAGGACCTCAAATAATTTTAGACATTAGGTTATGAATAGCAATCTCAGAAAGACAACTAAGGTTTGTAGATTGGAGTGGGGGGCCTGACTCTCTGCTGAAGTAAACAAGCACAGTTTCATTGAATTTCGGTGAAATTGTCTGAAGACCTATGCTACATTTGTGCTAGCTTGCTTGTCCATCAACCATACTGATTTACAGGTCCTAGTGACCTCCAACTAAGTTTGCATACCTTATTTTTGGAAGTTTTAAAGCTACCTAAATTTGAGCAGCCTTTTCAAAGTCTAATTGGTAGGTGTCAAGCCAGAGAGAGCTGAGAGAGCAGCTCTTCTATCCTGCTATAGTTTACATGGAATGACATTCCACTTAATTAAAAAAGCCACAATTTTCTAAAAAAAACATTAAACAATGGTAGTACCCTATCTATATTTTCTTTCTCATAAATCAAGTTCCGTCCAGGGGTTACAAGGGAGCTGTAACTAGCTATATAACAAATGCTGTATCTGCTTACAGTTCCTGAAGTGACAGCAGCACTATAACTCATAGTGTTGTGAAACAGTTGGAGATACATGGAATATTTAAGAGGTTATATAACATATTCGTTATTTTTCTTTACTTTTTAATTTCATATCCAAACCCTATATCCAAATATGGACCCGATAGCTGAAGCTGCATTCAGTTAACAGTCATAATTCTAGTCAAAAAGGAAAACCATCAGCCCCTTTCTAATGGCAGAAATGCAGATACTCAAGTTCTCAATGTTTGATGATGAATTCCTGGCACACTTTCTTTTTCCCAGCAATTTCCAAAGAAACTGAGCAAGTAGTTCAAGAAAAGTGTTTATAAAAACTGTGGACTACGCAGTATACAGTGGATAAGCCAGGTGGTGCTAACTTCATTATGGAGGTATGACAATGGCAGTAATTTTTCCTCTTCCTGCTCACCTCTAAAATATGCTGCCTGTAGACATGCAAGAAAGAAAAAGTTTTGTGATTTTTAAATATCAGCTTAATACTGTCTGTAATTGTAAGCATTTATCAGTTACACAGATAGCTACAAGGCAGAGCTAATATTTTTCCACATCTTAAACTTGTGTTTGTTTTGTTTAGCATGTCTAATTTCATAATTCCTTCAAATCTCACACACATATCCTATAACATTTATTAAAAGCAGTTGCTTCTCCATATTCTGTCGGTTTAAGATGGTTTTTTTGTTCAGCATTTCTGAGAAACAGTAACAACAAAATTTGAATACTATAATAAATCTATTGAGTGTTCATAAATGGGTTGAAGGGAGGAAGCTCCACAAGAAGTGAAAATCATGACTACTGCAGAGGAAGACTGCATCCTGAGGAGCATGGAAAGAACATGGCAATCTGAGGGACTTGGTGTAGAGCCTAATAGGACCAGCCTATAGAAGTACCTTGAGACCTTCCTTCTGCTTTGATCCACAGTAAATTGACACACTGCAAGGTCCTGTATCAAGTCAGGTGAGAACAGATGACATACTGCCTGTGAATCAAAACAGATATAGGGAGAAAACATAAGTTTGGAAGAAAAAATAGATGTACAGCACCCCAGTAGCAGTAAAAAAAGTCACCCTGTTACTTAGTTGTATAATTAGTTTCCTTTAACTAACACATGGGGTAAAACAATGCTGGGAAGGAGCCACAGCAGTTGGAACCATCATTTGCCAGCTCAGACCAAGGGGGCAGATAGGACCTAGTTCAGATCAGTGAGGCTTCTCAGCCTTACCACGACACAGGTGGGAATCAGACTGCGTTGCTATTACATCTGCAACACTATGAAGAAGAAATGACCTACAGTTAAGGTACCCAAACTTGAGGTGCTCTCCCTACAACAAAATTATATGAAAATACTGACCTGGCAGCATCTTTTTGCATACAGCCAAAAATGATTTGTGCCCTGCCATCAACAATATACAAACAAGGAGTAGCGGACAACTGAAAGGATTGCAGCTGCCATGCAGTTCCAATAGACATACTCATTATGCAGTATAAGCAGCAGCAATGGCTTGAATCTGGGAGGGCCTTAATGTCATCTTATAGTTCTTGGGGTTGCTTTTTAATAATTTTCACATTACTGTTTCTATAAAAACACATCATAGACTTAAAAGATTTTTATTGCACATTTGAGTTCTATCATTATTCCTTTTTCTCTCTTTCTAGCTTTTCCTTACAGCAGGAGTATGTCTAGATGAAAATCCCAGATTTCACGTAGAGCAGCAGAAGAGATTTTTTATTTTCTTTTTTTTTCAAATTTTCTACTTATTTATTTTTATCTTATTCTTTCTTTTTTATTTTTATTTTTTCCTTTTATACCACACAGCAAAGGAGAGAGGAGCCATAACCTATCTGCATATTCATAGAATCATAGAATTATTTAGGTTGGAAAGGACCTTTTAAAATCATCCAGTCCAACCATTAACCTAGTGCTGCCAAGACCACCACTAAGCCATGTCCCTAAGCACCGCATCTACACGTCTTTTAAATACCTCCAGGGATGGTGGCTCCGCCACTTCCCTGGGCAGCCTGTTCCAATGCTTGACAACCCTTTCGGTGAAGGGTTACAATTACAATTGGAACAGCAGCAGCAAGGTCTGAAACAAAACTTTTGAGGAAACCCATGGGTATCTGGAAAAAAAATCATGGTATGTCACAGCATACCAGCAAGTCTAAAAATCTTGTGCCATACTCGGCCTGAAATCAGTACCTTGAGTCTGGGTATATGACAGAGAACACATTGTTTCTGGAAACAGACTGCATCCTTCTATATGATTTACTTGGCTTTATTCCCTTCTGGTTACTTTACCAGTAAAGTGTGTTGGATGTATTTTATGTTTATTTTACATGTATATATTTTATATGTATGTATTTTGTGTTTACACTTTGGAGGAAAAAAAAATGAAGTGATGAACCTAATAGGATCCATTACTAAAACCCTGAGAACGTTACAGTTAGCAATCTTTTCAAGTAGCTTGCAGAGATTTTTTTCTATAGAGCTGCTATTGATTTTCTTTCACTTTCCTAACTGCTTGAGATAATTTTCTATTTTTAAGGCACAGATCATGATATAGCCAAACAGAAACTGGGATGTCATCTTCCTACATCATATATAATAAGACTCAATGGCAGGAGCACTAATGAAACCTAAGCCAAATTCCTTTTTACAAATCACCTTCATGTAATCCCCTCACTTATCAGGAGAAAGTCTGAAAAACACTCTGAATCACGTACCACCTCTGCTTTGGTGTGCAATATACCACTGAGAAGGAAATAAAATGACCTCACCTGCTGCCACATTAAACAAACCAGAGATCTGCACAACCCATTGTCATGTGCTAAAAGCCGGAACTCCCAGCATTTTTTCATCCCCTGGTTCTGTGCATACCACTCTTCCTACGCCTCTGCCTATTTCCAATTACTCCTGCTTATGATTTTAATAAAGTATATTTAAGCTGAAATACACTTATTAGAATGTGTTGTGAATTCAATTAGCTTTGTGTCTTACAGTAAACACACACAGTACAATCTGAAGGTGGCAAGTCATTGTTGTCAGATTCCGCACTTTTTAATCTGAAAGCGTATGAGTGTTTTCAGTATTACAGTGTCAGTATTTATGCATTGAGTCATAGCTGTAGAACTTAAATATCAAAGCATAGGAGTAAATCTCTGATCTTTACATCTAAGTCCACTGAACAGAAAAAGCCCTCTTTGCAGCAATGAATGTCAGTGAAGGTCACACAGCTTTCACCTTTATTTAGATAAGCAAAAGTATTGATGCGTGGAAAAACCCAGTGTCAGTTGCACCTGAAACCAAATGTAGGAAGTTTTAAGAACACATCTTCTATATAAATCTGATATCTAATGACCATAAAAAGAGGATTTTTCCATCTCATAAACTGTAGTTTTGTAAGAAATGTCTGTCTGCATTGATCCAAACCAGAATACATGGGATGCCCACTCATTTTTTCTTAGGTACAAGTGCATTCAGCCTATATGCTCACCATAATGCTATTTTGATCTTTGCATGAACTCAAGAATCTTGGATACCACTGTAACATTACAAGAAGACATGAGGAAAAATAAGGAAGATGCAGGCAACTAACCATCAACTCCAAAGAATAGCTAGGACAACAAGTAGTCATTATTGAGTATTGCCTCCAAGCTTACCACTGAAGATCAATAAGTATGATTTGTTAATGTAAGGCCACATAAAGAGTCATAAACCTAATTCTAACATGAATTAATACCTGCATCCAAACTTTAGATTCTTAGTTGTGAGCCTGAAGATCACAAATCTGTGTTACTAGGTAGAAGTCACACAAATTCTGATATTGCCAAGCTCCTCAGAACTAAAACTCTTGGGGAATACCAGACTTGCAAGGTGGTTCCCCAACAAGTGTTCCCAATTAAAAAAAAAAAAAAAAAAAGGAAGAATAAGGATTTTTGTGTCTTGCCAGACCCTTGCACAGAACACAAAACAATGTTGTTGCATGTAGCCCTGTGTACAGAAAACAGTACAGGGCTTAGCACACGTTACTCCCAAAGTACATTTCATTCTTCAGCTTTTTTTAATCTGCATTTCCTTTGATCATTGAGTCTCAACAATTGTAACAACTTCCTAAAAGGAAGTGAAGTAGGAAATATCGTGCTTTTCAACTGTCTGCTAGAACAAGAAATAAATACATAGATACGAAAATATTCCCCCTTCTGTCTGACAGTCTTCAGTCTTGCTGAATAAATTTAACATTCTTGCAGATTTAGTCAATGAAAAGCCAAAGCAGCATTCCTAAATTTGCAATCAATAGCCAGAATAAACAGAAATGTACACATTAAACGCTATATTATAGCTTTCCTCCATCTTTATTTCCCCCAAAACTCTCATCTAATCCCTGTTGTACAAACCACACATACAAAAATCTATAAAATGACAGAATTTGGCTTAATGTCATTTAGTCTGTAACAGTGCTAGTTAATACAAATCTGTGATGGTGTAAGCCAACTAGTTAGCCCCTGACTATTCTCCAGCAAACCTAGCTATTCTTCTTTCATTAGTCTTCACTTTTCCAATGAGTAATAGAAGGGAAAATTACAATGTTATAACTGCATTCAGAGGACAGCATTCATACAAACCAGCTCTCTTTTAGTGAACTGCACAGCCCCAAGTATACAGTCCCCCAGGGTGGTGGTGAGGGTGAATGAGCTAATTTACAACAATAAAGTTATCAGATTCAGACTTACTTCGTATTCCCAGACTAATACTAATCCCTTTGTTTTGCTTCACTAATTTAACATGATATATCATAAATTTAATTAGGTGAATGACGCCTGAACTGACGCATTTATATTCCAAAAAGCCTGAAGATGGAACAGAAACAAGTCAAAGCTAACTGATAAGAGACTTCTTATTATAACTACTCATGAGAAGTCATAGAACAGAGTACTCTCAAGTCACTTATCTTTCCAACCAATGTTTCTTCAAAATGAGCGTTCAGCATAGAATAATGGCCCCAACTGAGTCATAACAAATAGTCAAAGGCAAAAAGTCAGAAGCCTTATAAACACATGAAATAATCTGATACTTCTTTAGTTTACAATACAAACTCCACTTTGATTTTGTATTAAACCAGTTCTACTGAAAAAGCTCTTCCCATTTTAAAGATTAATGCCTTAAGGTTGCCTAGTTACCTGAAGAACAAGATAGGTGAAACATTATGTATTCACCATAGAGTCTCAAGTCTATTTTCATTCTTGCCCTCTCTAGAGGTACTAAAACCAGTAAATTGAATCCATTTATGCTGTGTGAAACAAGAATAGTAGATCATGTTTAGAATGGACTCCCTCTCTTTTCATCAGCCTTTCTGACCAGATGTTTCAGGACAGAACAGCAAAGACTGATTTCTACATGCAGCATCATCACTTTGTGGCACGTGGGTATTTCATTAATAGCTACAGCAAATTACTTCACTAACACAGCAATTTTATTGGGAAACTTGTATAACATACTGCCAATATACAGTATAAATGTGTAAACCACTAATATGAAAAAGCTTATCTTCTGCAACAGAAAGACTAATAGGAAACAAAACTTCAGCTGTCAGGAATGGAAAGACATACATCACAAAATATTTTTATATTGAACTTCTTGAAATTTAAGGCAAATTTCTCCCTTTAAGAAAGGAAAAAAAGGAGGAAAGCAATGAGCAATGAAACTACTTAGAAGTACCAGTTAAAAAGGCAGCAGTATAGCTAAACACATAAAACCTTGCTTAAAAGACAAGTTTTAATCAGTCTCATGGGCAAAACACACAAAAATAATAGCACTTTTAAACTGTGAATGTGCTCCACAGTGAAGCTGTATCTTTCAGTAACTGCAAGTTATGTCAAAACAAAGAAAAGGTAAAAATTAATAACCCAGTTTAAATCTGTACAAAACTGAAGCAGCAGAAATGCTTAAGGAGCAAGATGATAAAAGAATACCAAAATCTCTTCAAATTTATTAGAAGTAAGCAGTCTGCAGCTCCACAGCGAAGCTGTATCTTTCAGTAACTGCAAGTCATGTCAAAACAAAGAAAAGTAAAAATTAATAACCCAGTTTAAATCTGTACAAAACTGAAGCAGCAGAAATGCTTAAGGAGCAAGATGATAAAAGAATACCAAAATCTCTTCAAATTTATTAGAAGTAAGCAGTCTGCAAAAGAATTTGCAAGCCCAAGAAATAAACAAGTATGAAAGGAGCCTTTGAGAATGTGAAGGCTACATCACAAAAGCCAAATGAATGATTTGTCTGTGATAGAAATTACTTTCCCAAAGTTTTTAAAAACTAGGGATGAATGAACAAGGACCTGCCTGAAACATTTTGGAACAAATTTGTGAATAAGGACCGAGTCATTAGGATTTAATGGTACTTTTTATCACCAACTGCACAGCATGAAGTTGAAGAGTAGCAATGTGTCAAAAAAAACTAAACAAACAAGTCTCTGAAGGAGTCAGCACCTAAGCACAGAGCCTGACTCAAAGGAACACTATTTTCGAAGTTTTCACAGATAGGCCCTTCAAGGGCATGACACCTACCATGAAAGAGAAGGGACCTGTAGTGTACTCTTAGGCCATTAGCACAGAAAGGAAAGGAGCAAATAGTTTTCATAAGTGAAAAGATTTCAAAGTTTTGGTTTTAGCATCACTTGATGTGAAAAAAGCAGAATACTCAAAGCTAGCCATGGCTGCAAACTCCAAAAGATCTTGTTTCTGACAAGATCCTTGTGGAGAGAACAGCAGATGGAATTTAGCACCATTTATTACATGACTAATGAAACTGCGAAGAAAAACTCCAACCCTAATTCTAAGATAGCTTCTACTCCCTTCAGAAAGTTCTGGAAGTGTAGACAGCTCACTGAAAGCATCATCCCAAGCTATCAAATATAAACAAGCCTACTGGTTAAGAAGAGCAGGAGAGAACATTTAGAAATCAGTCTATGCTAAATACCATCAATTACTGTTGAACCCAAGAGAAACAAGATTTAGAAAACCCACACATTGCAGCATGGATCAGATATGAAACCACACTCACATAAGGCAAGACTGAATAGACTAAAACTTAATCCTTGAGCACAACTGCAGAGGACAGGTCTATAAAATGACTGACAAGGCTTGTAGGAAAATGGTTCATTGTTTCTCATGACAGCAACTACACAGTTGTCAGACAGGTTTAATGTAGAGAAAGTATTTTTGCATGCGCTTCAAATTGTTTTGTCTTTTGTTAAAGTACAAGTCCAGAGGAAAAGAAACACTTAGGTAAGCCTAGCAGCCTATAAATGTAATAGATCACTGAATACCCACCCCATTTAGTGCACATTTAAGCACACAGCACTTCCTGGCTAGATGGGCATTAAATCTGACCAAGTATACATAAGAGTTTGGTCCTAAATCCACACTAACTCACTTTCCTGTGTAGGCAGCAGGGGTGCCTGGCAGCTACTTCTAATTGCATTTTATAATCTTGCTTCTGCATTTGAAGCATTGGCTGGTACTAGGATGCACACAAATCACTTCACGTTAAGACCTACCACTGAGGAAAAAGTTTTTAATAATTACTTAGACATAAGCAACTGAAAAGCACATACAAGTTTTCAATCGCTTAACAATATTGATCTTGCCCTTCAACGATCTTCACACTGGTTGTCCTTTACATGGAATATTGCAACACTTTCTTTTCTGTTTAGGTGAAATAGGCAGGTAATGGGATTCTTGCTAAGGTACTTGTTCTTTAAAAAGTTTGAGACAATCTTTTGACTAGTTGGGAGAACATGCAAATAAGACATACAGCCTAATGAAGTAACTTAGAAGTTGGCCAGTTGATCTGAAAGCGCTTTTGCATTCTAAAATACTTCAGAAAACAAGAAACATTCAGAACGCAAACTTCTGGTGGCATTCTCATTTTATTTCAATTAATCCACACAGACAGAAATAGAATACACAGCAGTTTTTGTTCAGAAACATGTTTCAACAAATGGTGAGGTTCCTGTTTAAACATGATCACTGAAGACGTGTAGTTTTAGCCACTGTTTTGTCTCAATTCCGCTTTCAAGACAATACATTTCAGGCAACAACTGGAGTCATCTAGTATGAATTCATAAAATCATAAGCTGATGTTTAATATCAGTTCAAATCCCTTGCACAGGCTGGTTTCCTCCCTGTAAAAGAAGTTTTATTTAATTTGCAGTCAGCATCATGCACACACATTACAAGATAGGTAACTGGCCTAAGCTGAGCTGTATGAACATGCTACATGATGCTAACCCTTAAGTCAGAACCATTTCTCAATACAAATTTCTTCATTTGTACAGGACAGGATTTTCCTTTCCCATACCATTAGTACAGATTCCATTCCAGAGGACAAGCCAGATTAGAATGTTAGAATGGATCCACTATCATAAGCTTTCCTCAGATTTTTTCCAATTTTGATTAGCTAAATCTATAAAGTTCTAACAATTACCATGCAGGTTTCCACTAGTCCAAACTAATTTTGGGGTTTTTGTTTGTTTTCAGGTAAGAAATAAATTAAACTTCTTTAGATATAGAAGGCAATCCATCCACTAACACCTGATAATCCTTTCTAAACTACATACCTGGAGACCAACCAATTTACAGGGAACTCTTTTCACTCACACAGGTTCATAAAGCACGAGACTTGAGAAACCTGAAAAAGTAAGATTTACATGAAACTGATATTAAGAGTCAGATAACATAATAATCAGATGACGGTTTAAAACCTATCTACAAGCTATTAATAAAGTTGATTTAGTAGCTTCCTGAAGTTCAGCACTTTCATGAATGTGTTCCTCTCACCATGATTCAAAGAAGAGTTTCAACCTCATCTCTGAGTTTGAGAGAGAACTTTTATACCCCTCCGTGTTGGCCACTTAAGACACCGCCAGACTTAAGAGGGCAAAGCATAAAAGGGGAGTAAATCATAGCATCTTTTTTTTTCTTATTAACTAAGATGATCTGAACTTCCCATTTACTCAAAATAGATATTACAATTTGCTTGAAATTTGTGAACTATCAAAAAGCAAGTTTTAAAACTATCTGTAATTGTCATTAGACTGGAGCACACTTACCTTCTAGCAAAATGTATTATTCATTCCCAAAAAGTCCTGAGCATTGCTTTAATTTAGGTGTTATCATCCATGCCTAGAATATTTCAAACATGAAGTTGCTAAATGGGACCTCCAAAGATGTAGAAAAACCAAAAATTATTAAATTAATATAATTTATATTGTCTAATTACAGACCTTCTTAAAGCCATATTATAGAGTTGTTATTATATTGAATTAGACTTTCTTAAAGTCATATTCTACAAAGTTGCAGAAGTCATTTACATAAAGTTCATTATCAAATCAAGACCTAGAGCAAAAGGTAGTCAATAGTTCAGCCTGTTGAAAAGATTCTGTTTTAATTAGCCCATTTAAACTAAACAGAACATCTTTTAAAATATACTACTAATCAGAAACAATGGAAAGGTTTTTAAGCCTAAATTGCTTTTAGTGTTGATACTACCCTGAAGTAAACTGTCAATTTCTAGATTTAACAGACTGATCTTTACCAGACAATTCATGGTTACCTTGTGCCTACTTACATATACCTTGTAACAAATTATACCCAGAGCTCACCAAGAGACATCAAAAGTCACAGTTACAGACATACTAGAGGACTGGGCCAAAAGCCTATGCAATCATTGTTTCTTTGTTTGAAAAGTTACTAAGTCCATTTGAACTTAAGTGCCTACAGCATCCAGTACCCCAAATAACACAGGTTATAACTGTAATTTTCTTGATGCAGTCTATAAAAAAAGAAACCACTGCACTGAATCACATTTAAGGTCTGTGCAGCTCAGTACCTATAATTTAGAAACGAGCAGAAGGGTACAGATGTACAGAAATGCTTTTTTGTCTCACGGTGATACAGACAAGCACCCTCAGATATACGTTTGTCGTTACGTGGTAGAAAGTCTCAGGACTCAAAGCCCTCCGTTTCTGAAACCCAAAGCCTTACCCGCCCAGCCCCAGGCTGTGAGGTGGGTGGTGAGGTCGGTGTGCCCCCTTACCTACAGGCCTTCAAAGGCACGACTCCGGACCCCCAGCGCGTCCCGCTGGCAAGGCCTACTCTGCTCTGCCTCCCGCCCA